>NC_135488.1:34052985-34246652 GCF_052094955.1 Ictidomys tridecemlineatus | reverse complement strand
GTACTGTTGCCCAGGGCGCACTCCTGTTTAGGTCTTCCTCCAAGCATGCTCAACCTTTCTTCCAGTCCCTCCCACCTCCCAGTAGTGTATTCATCTTGAATGAGAATTTCATGTTGACATCAGAGCCCTCACCATCCAATGCTTCCCTCCAAACCCACCTATGAAGATGGCTCATGTGGGGACTGAATCTTCGGCAAAGAAGCCTTTTGTGGGAGATTTCAGATGTAAATGTAGTGGTGTGCTTTGGCAGATGCAAGAGGACCTGGGATGTTTTGGAGTCCAAAGCCTTTGGTAGGAACAGACATTAGGTCTGTTGAAGTGCTCTGCCTAGTTCTTCCTCAGGGAGGACTGTGGAGGCTGTCTTTGTTGGTATTGGTGCTGAATTGGAGAGCTCTCAGGTGTGTGGCTCTGGCCTTTTTTGGCACAGGCTCTCAGATGTTCGGGTGTCCTAGGGAGCACCTCCTGAGTGCCACCTTCTTTGTGTACACCTCTCTCTCCCCAGAGCTGAGGATTCCAGCGCAGGCCAACGTATTTTATGCCAAGAATCCTCACAAAAAATCCAACTTCGTGCTGAGGAAAAGGAGCCTCTCCCAAAAGAATGATGAGTGGATCCAGCCTCAACCTCCCTCTCGTCCTGCAAAGAAGGCTCCAGCCCTCCTGAGGATGCTTGCAAAACCATTCTGCTGCTGTGTGCCTGGGCGGGGCTGAGGCAGCCCAGGAATATTTACATTGATTACTATTTGCTTCAAAGTTTGAATCTATAGTTTGCCATTGTCTTTGACCTTGTTTAGTAACACAGTTGTTACTCTATCCTGTATTTGTTGTTTCCATTAATATATTATTATTTTAAAATATATATGTTTTTGTTACCTGATCTACTCTGATGATTTGAGTATACTAAATGTAGCAGTGTTTCCTAATGGACACATCCAAACCAACTGGAAGGAATGTTTCATTCTATCAGCAAGAACTTTGGTTTTTAGGAGTTTGGCAGATGGCATTATCTGAGTCAGTTTTCCAATGGGGGCAATGAAGTATCAGCTATCATGGTACAAACACAAACAAAGACACACAAACACACACAAGAGCACACACACTCACTGAGAGATAGATAGACAGCTGGAGTTGGTCTCTGCTGAAATACTTTGGAGACGTGGTTCTGATTTCTCCCATTTTGGAGTATTTTCAATTGCACAAGGTGTCTTGCAAATGAACCCATGTCTGAGGAAGACATGCATGTGTACTTCACATGCCACTTTTCACATAGCAGGAAGGTCATGTCATGTAATATTTTTCATGCAGCTGTGTTTTGACTGTGAACCATCCCATGAGGTCAGCTGTGGAATTTTCCACTGGTAGCATCACAATGGGGACCCACTCTTTGGATTTGGGGATATTTCCGATTTTCTTGATTCAGATTGGAATGATATATATATAGTTTTTGATGAAAATTCTGCATTTGATGGTAATGAATGCCATGCATCTAGGAATCTGTAGACTGCAGACAATGAATGGATGCCTAAGTTGCCTGGACTGGTCTGAAAAGTCCTGTAGCATCTGAGCAAGTGTGAGGGCTGTACAGGTCTTGCAAAAAGTCCAGGTCAGATGATCCTGCACAAAGCTGAACTCCTAGTGGTCTCCACAACAGTGTAAGGGCCAAGGAGAAACACACTTCCACACAGAAGTTGGGAAGCTACCTTATGAAGGTGATCATAGGTACGGGATCCTCTTGGTAGGACCCATTTTCTATGGGGCCAGAACTGTGCTCTGAATGTGGTTGCTGAGAACTTGGAATTTTCTAACTGAAGCAGTTCGTGCATGCTGCTTCCACTTGCAGGAACAAAGTGTGTTTTCGTTGACCATTTTGGGCTTTCCCTGGTTCAACTAGAGTGTGTCAGAAGCACTTGTAGTGATTGACATTCACGGTTTCACATTGAAGCCTCTGTGCCATCTGTCAACCACTGATGGCTGCAAGTGGGGAATGGAAGCCATTTGCTGCAAGCAGTTTCAACTTGCAGGACTAACTTTGTTGTAAGTGGGCATATGGTGTTTTTCCTGTGTGAGCTAGAAGAAAGCAAAACTGCTTCTTACAGGTGACAGGCATGCTTTCACATTGAAGCTTTTGTGCCGTTGATCCAAAACAGTTCACTCATGTGGGCACCTGCACTTCAACTGTATGTGGTAAACAAGTGTGACAAATGGATGTCAGTGAGACTTTGGAGAACGGACCTTCTCAGCTGGTCCTCTTTCCTCCTGCAAGTTGGTGATCTCTTTCTGTCACACTTTGTGTTTCATGCCTGAACTGTGCTCTGAATGTGCTTGATGAGAACAGTTTAGAAGTGCAGAAGTGAAGCTGTTTGCAGAAGCAGCTTCAAGTAGCACAAGCTAACTTGTTCTCAGTGAGCACATGGAGATTTTCCCCTGGTTGAAGCAGTGTGAATGAGAATGGCTTCTCAGAGCTGGTAGGCATGTTTGCATTTGGCAAACATTGCCATCTATCACCAAGAGTTCCTTGCATGCAGAAACCTTCTTTTTAAGTGTTCTCAGAAAGGTCTGATGAGTGGATTTCCATGGAATTTTGTGGAATTGATCTTTTCAGCAGTCCTCATTAGCTTCTCAAAATTGGTGATCCTGGGCGCAAGGACTCTCTTGCCAGCCAACATTGTATTTTGGGCCTGACCTTGGCTCTGAATGTGCTTGCTGAGAGTAGTTTAAGAGTGCAAAAGTAAAGCAGTCTCTCAGCAGCTTCAACATTCAGGAGCTCATTTTGTTCTCAGTGAGCACATTGGGGTTTGTCACTACTTAAACTAGCATGAAGAACCACCGCTTCTCAGAGGTGGCAGTTTCCCTCTGAACCATCTGTACAATTGGTCAATGCGAGTTCAATGCAGGCAGGCACTTAGATTTCAAGTGAATTCTGTGACAAACAATTGAGCAATGGATTTCAATCAACCTTGGGGAATTGCTCTTCCCAGTGGGCCCACAGTTCTCCAGTTGCTGAACCTAGGTCCAAGGGCTCTCTTGCTAGCACTCTTTGCATATGGGCTAAAACTGTGCTCTGAGTGTGTTTCCTGAAAATGTTTTGGAAGTGCAAAACAGAAGAATTTTGGCAAGCAGCTTTCATATTAGGAAATGACTTTTTTCTCTTTGTGCCCATTGAGCTTTGTACCTGGCTGGAGTAGCCTTAAATCCAATGGCTTCTGAGAGCTGGCAGGCCCAGTTTCCATTGGAAGCAACTGTGCTCTTGGTCAATGGCAAGTTGGTTACTGTCAGGTACCTGCAGTTTCAATGAGTTTTTAGAAGAAGGAGACCAAGGGGATAAGATGAAACTTGTGCAATTCATTTCCTAATCAATGTTGGTGATGCTAGACCAGAGTGGACTTTTGCAATGATACTTTCTCATGTTTTTTGCAGGAAATGTGTTTTGAATGTGCATCCTGAGATGCATTTGTAGGGGGCAAAAAGAAAAAGTTTGTGCACAAAGTAGATTTGTTCTCAGTGAACACGTGGCGGGTTTTCCTTGGTTGAACATGCAGGAAGCAGAACCTCTTGTCAGAGCTGATGGCACCATTTTACTTGGAACCATCTATGCACTCAATAAAGCAGAGGTCATTGCAGACAGGGTCAGGCAACTTCAAGATAGTTTTCAGAATCCGTTTGAGGAATGGATTCCAAAGAATCTTTGAGGTATTGACCCACCCATCAGTCCTATCACTTCCTATCTGAGCAAGTGCTCCAAGGTACAAGGGCTCTCCTGCTAGCACACTTTGGATATTGAGCCTGAACTGTTCTCTGAATGTGCTCAATGAGAAGAGTGTGAAGTGCAGAAGAGAAGCAGGGTATACAAACAGCTTCAATTGCAGGATGTAAATGTGTTTCTAGAGAGCGTATTGGGGTTTGAGCTTGGTTGAACTAGTAGGAATTGGAGTCCTTCTTAGAGCCAGCAGTTACGGGCTTTACTTAGAAGTTTCTGCGTCTTGTATAAAGCAGAGTTTGTTCCTCATGGGTACCTTCGTTTCCAGTGAGTTTTCAAAAAATTTGAGAAAAATATTTCAATGAAACTCTGGGCCATTAATCTTGTCAACCGTCCAATGTTCCACGTGAATATTGGTGATGTCCCAAGGGATCTCGGGGTAGCACAATTTGCACTTTCACGTCGTGTAAACGTGCTGGCTGAGAAAAGCTTGGAAGTGCAGAACAGAAGCTTTTTGTGCAGGCAGCTTCCAATTGAAGGAACGGTCTTGTTCCCTGTAAGCACATTGAAGTTTGTTTCTGGTTGAAACTGCATGAAGTGGAACCGCTTCTCAGAGCTGGCACTCTCAGTTTCTCTCTGAAGCATCTGTTCCATTGGAAATGTAGATTCCCTTCAATAGGGCCTCATCTAGGGAGCCTGCCCATGTGCCTCCTACTTGATTCAAACTTCTCCAGTGCACTTGTTGTCAAAGCAGGGATTCCGAGGAGAGAGGGGCTCTCCATTCTCCACACTGAGATCTCTCAGCAGGGAAGACTCCTCCATGCTTGGATGGCAGGGCTGCAATCCCCTGGAAGGTGGAAATAGGAGGCTTCCAGGGGGCTGGTGGTGTTCCTAGCCAGGGTGCTGGTCACTGCAGTGCATTTAATCTATGGATCTCAAGGAGACTTATGCTGCAGATTTGTGTACTTCTGCATCTGTTTGCACACAGTTCTTCATGTGGGGAAAAAGCAGTGTTCTGAAAGTTTGCTTTATATTATACTCAACTGGTAATTTACAAACCCCAATGTCCCATCTTAGCCCAGAGGCATTCCATCAGCCCAGGGCCAGTGGGTGGTCCAGCGATCAGTACTATGCACAGCTCCCAGGTGGCTCCAGTGTGTAGCTGAATTTGAGAGCCAGTGTACTGTAGGATTTGCCCTTGAGGTTAGAATTCATTGACTTCCTCTTATGTCACTTGACTAGTCAGGATGTCTCATTAACTATCTGTGAAATCTTCAAGTTAGCCATCTCTGGTCATTTCTACCCTCTGAGGAACTGGTTCAACAGTTGGTCATGGTCATGGGTAGTCCTGGGTCACAATGAGGAAGAAGAAGATAATAATGTGGAATGGTGGTGTAGAGAGTCAGGGTGGGGCCAGAGCCCATACTGTGGTTAGGGTAGGGAAGGGATCTGAAGAAACTACCTTGAAAGCGAGCTCTGGCTGCAGTTAACCAGGAATCAGGGCCTGGAATTGGAAGCCATGACAGGGCTTCTGACTAGAAAGGACACATCCTTCTGGGCTGAGTTGGAGGTCCATCCAGGCAGAGGCAAACAGAGAGGATGCAGGAGAGCAGGGGATGGTCTAGATCACAGAGCAGCTCCGTCATCATATAATAGAGAGTGAATTTGTTTTTTCCAGTTGTTGGTAAATGCTGATTTATTCATGTGATACATTCACATCTACCTCATCCATTGGAAAGGCCGCTCAACCACCACGGGCGATGATATCTTGGTGGATGTGTGCATTCTAAAAGGAGGTGAGGTTGGCGCCAATGGAGTGTGTGGACACTCAGGCATTGGCAAGCTTGCTTTGGAGAGTGAATCCTCTAAATGTTATTGGGTTGCTTTTGAAAGCTCTTGTGGTTTGGCTAGATGTAGAATTCTTCCACACAATTTAGCATGGTGTATATTTTAGAGAGCATGGTCACTGAGGGGCAGCTTGCTGGTTTGAAGCTGTGAGTATTAACATCTTTCAAGTTTCTCACCTGGAGTTGGCTACCTACAACGTGACAGTGTTTTGCTACTGCTGAGCAATACTGAACAAGTCTCTGGGCCAGTAATCCATTGCTGAACTACATCACCAACAAAAACACACTGAGTGAAGGTGAGGACCAGAAGAGCCCGGGAACCACCTGACAGCAGCCCTGAAGTCCTGAGCTCTGGCACATCATATGCCAACTCAACTGGGTATCAACCTCTTCCTGGGCTCATTAGAACTGTGTGCTTCAACTTTCAGAAGCAAATGAGGAATGACAGAATCTTTTCTGAGGACACTTTTCAAAGTTTTATTTGCAGCACATCTTTTAAGTCTTATTTGCAGCATGTCTTCACTGGAATGTGTAGGCATTCGGCATTCTGTTGTACTTAAAATTCATTCTACACCTACTTGGTAGGTTGTGTGAAAGTGACTCGGCCTGAATGCATTTTACATCCCAAAATATGGCTTGTCTTTTCTCCTAAACCTATCAGGGCAGTCAGAGCAGCCAAGGAGTACTATAAATTCAGGAATAAAATGGCCAGATAGAGTTGGATCACTATACATCTTTCTAGAACCTTCTTTCATGCTCTGGCTTCTCTGAGTGTGGGGACTCTGTGATCCAGATTTGTTAACAAGTAGTTTTCTTGGGAGGTGATGCTAGAAAACTCCAGGTGGGAACAGGAAGTGATTAGGAACTGGAAGACAGGGTGTACCAGCCAGTTGTTGTCACTGAGTGACTAAGCACAGTTCTGATAAGGAGTGCTGGGGGTCCATGTAGATCATGCTACTAATAGAAGTCTTCTTACAGAGTGAGAGAGCTGGGGTTCTCCACCCACTCCTGCCAGCCATGGCAGGATTCTGCTGCTGGCCTTCACTGTAGGCAAATGGGCCATGGTGCTGGGGGCTCTAGGTCAGCTGGGGTGTGAAGAAATGGCATAGTGCTGGACAATGTCATCCAGCTTTAAATCCCCAGACTGGGATCTTTAGCAGGGCAAGGTCAGAGACTGTATTTAATGCAGCGTCTACTTCTCAGCATAGTGCCAGGCACACAGCAGAACTTCATCAATACCCATGGAATGCGCTGGCTCGCCCCAGCCCTGCTCCAGGCCTCTCTCAGCTGGGCTCTCTCTGCTGGTCCTGTCTGTTCTAGTATATTCAGCTCTTGCTTTTTTGTATTTCATTTTCCTGAATTATGTCCTCTTTCTCCACACTCCTGTGGTCACTCTTTCTCCACACTCCTGTGGTCCCAAATGGCTGTCTGGTGGGGCTGTGGCAGAGAGATCTCATTACTACCAGAGATGGAGTTTTTAAACCAAATAAGACACGTGCTCTGCTGCTTAGGATTGTCTTCAGCATAACGTGAGGTAGAAGGTTTGAAATTAGGATTGTCCTCCCAATCTTAAGGCATGTCATCCCTGTGTGCACACCAGGAAGTGCCCTGGGAAGAAAGGCAGGTGTGGGTTTGGAATCAGAGACCAGCATGAGAAGAACACTTTCACTGCTTACTGGACAATGACCTTGGGCATGTTCTGTAACCTCTTGGGACCTCAGTGTTTGCATATCTGAAATGGGGATAGTTGTATGACTGACTTCAGGAGGTGGGTAGAGAGAATCCTAGAAGTAGAGGAAGAAAACACACAGCATCTGTGAAGCACCCGCCCCCATCTTTAGTCTTTCCATGATTTTCTAAGCATGTGTTGATTGATTGTTGTTTACAACAGCCTGCAGATCTACCTGAGGTCCTGTCTAATCCACAGGGATGGAGAAGCTCACTTTTGCCCAGTTGCCATTTTTGCAAGGACACCTTCTAATAGAATCGGATCTAGGAAGCTGTGATCCCTTTGCAGAACATACAGGATCCACAGCAAAGTTCAAGCCCCTGAGACAGAGGGCTTCTGCTTATATCCTCATGTCCTCATGGGCACTGCAATGCCTTTCTCCACCGATGTTCATTGAGAGCCTGGTCCAGGCCAGGCAGGGCTCCCTGCTGAGGATGTGGCAGAGAATGAAGCACCTGCCTGGCTGGCTTGTAGGGGACTCAACAATCGGGGGCAAGCCAGGCCAGTGATGAAGACAAGACCAGTTAGTTGACTTGTCCGAAGGTCTTGGAGCCAAGCACTCTTCTAAGCATCTTATCATAAAAGCTTCCTCATCCCTCAATAGTTGCAGGAGGAACAGTGCTTTGGTTGTCCCCATTTTCCATAGGTGACAACTGAGGCACTGAAAGATCAGGTCACTTGGCCAAGGTCATGGAGATAGCACAGGGGGAAGTGTTGGCTGCAAAACCCTCCCAGGTGGCTACTGCTTTGGGCTCTTTATCACCCATGGCCTGCAACCTCTTGGTCATGCTGTGGCCCCTGTGACTTGTCTGTCACCAAATAGTGATTCACTGCAGGGCCTTTCCCGAGTCCTCTTCCACCTCAGAGTGCCTGTGTCTCACAGAGAGTTAACCAGTTTCCTGGGCCCCACTGGAGTTCCTGGTTTTGCCAATCTGGGGCGGGGTCTGAGAATGTGTGTTTGTAACAAGGTCCCAGGTGATCCTGAAGGTGATGGGTCTCAACACAGGTGACTTTCCCCCTCCCCTCAGGTCATTTGACAATGCCTGGAGACCTTTTGAGTTATCACAAGTCAGGGGTGCTGGTGCAAAACTCAGGTAGAGGCCATGGGTGCTGCTGAATGTCTACACTGCACAGGGAAGACCTCTACAGACTAAGATGGATCTGGCCTGATGGGCCAAGGGCGCCAAGGTGAGGAACCCAGTGTGGAGTACAAGCACATGAGCTTGGGTGTGTGAAGGTATGGCCTTGGGGCTTGTTTCATACGTGGCTTCTGTCAGTGCAAAACTCCAGCACCTCTGAGTGGCAGCGTTTCTGACAAGCTCTGAGCAGGGATGCTGGTGCTGCTGACCAAGCGACTCCACTTTGAGTAGCCAAAGTTAAGTGGAGTTCTTAGGACACCATGAACTTCTCAGAAATGCAAAGTGGACATCTCCTGTGTTAGATCAGAAGAAAAGAAACTCTGAGTTGGAATAATCCCCTTTCAACTCACCTAGTTGCAAGTTTGCCCCTAAAGCAGCACTGAGACAGCGGGGCCAGGTGAGGGACAGAGCTCCACTCCTCTCCTAGCCGCAGGCAGAGGCCTGCTGAAAATGAGGAGGGAGAAGATGTGGGTGAGAACTGCCTTGCTTCAGTCCCCAAGCATCCAGTCAAGTCTATTGTCACCTGGAGTGGTGGCTTCTTTTCCAGGGCCCACGCTAGCATTGGGGTTTGCATCTGCCTGACTTTCAGTTCTGCGAATGGAAGGTGGGAACTGGCTGCTTGAGACATGGTTGCTCTCTTGGGAGAGGGTATGGGAGAAATGACAGGACGCCCAGCCCTCCAGAGCCCGCATCCCTGCCCCTGTGATAAATGGCAGCATTAACAAGGTTTGGTTGAGAGGGTCCCCCAGATTTATGACTTCCCATGTCCGCCAGCAGATGTCACTATGGCTGGCAGAACAGAAGGCCTTTCAAGAGTGAGCTGGGGGGAGCAGAGAGGGGAAAATATCATCAAATAGAAGGCAGAAGCCAAAAGTACCCTTGGCCTGGCGGGATATGGTCCATCCTATCATTTTAGGAATGGGGGACATTCTGCAATAAACCCACTATCAGATCGTGTCATTGAGGTCCAGCTTCTGAGATTTAGGCAGAAACTCTCCAATGAAACACAAAGTTTCTGGCTTCTCTCAACTGAGAAAGTCTCCAGGTTTTGGCTCCTGGCCTATATGTATCAGGAAACATTTTCTTGAAGGAAACAAACACTTTGGACTGAATAAACATATATTTGATGTACCTTACCCAGAGACATCATATTGATGGGGGTTGTACATTGCCGGTACTGTACAAATTGGTGCAGCCAATTTGGAAAGCAGTATGGAGATTTCTTGGAAAGCTGGGAAGGGAACCACCATTTGACCCAGCTATTCCCCTTCTCAGTCTATTCCCTAACGACCTAAAAAGAGCATGCTACAGGGACACTGCTACATCGATGTTCATAGCAGCACAATTCACAATAGCAAGACTGTGGAACCAACCTAGATGCCCTTCAATAGACGAATGGATTAAAAAAAAATGTGGCATTTATACACAATGGAGTATTACTCTGCATTAAAAAATGACACAATCATAGAATTTGCAGGGAAATGGATGGCATTAGAACAGATTATGCTAAGTGAAGCTAGTCAATCCCTAAAAAACAAATGACAAATGTTTTCTTTGAGAGTAACTAAGAACAGAGTTGGGAGGAAAAGCATGAGAGGAAGATTAACATTAATCAGGGGTGAGAGGTGGGAGGGAAAAGGAAAGAGAAGGGAAATTGCATGGAAATGGAAGGAGACCCACATGGTTATATAAAATTACATACAAGAGGAAGTGAGGGGAAAGGGGAAAAAAAACAAGGGGGAGAAATGAATGACAGTAGATGGGGTAGAGAGAGAAGATGGGAGGGGAAGGGATGGGGGAAAGTAGAGGATAGGAAGGGCAGCAGAATACAACAGACACTAGTATAGCAATTTGTAAAACAATGGATGTGTAACCAATGTGATGCTGCAATCTGTATACGGGGTAAAAATGGGAGTTTATAACCCACTTGAATCAAAGTGTGAAATATGATATGTCAAGAACTATGTAATGTTTTGAACAACCAACAATAAAAATTAAAGAGAAAAAAAATTGATTCATTTTACAAATTCAGCAGTGTATTCTGAAATTCCTTTGTATACATATAATTTTACCCATTTTTCACAATTATTTGATAGGTGTCATGGATGTTTTAATTGTTAGAATTTGTGTGGGAAATATATATGTGTGTGTGTGTGTGTGTGTGTGTATGAGGTTTGGAAACAGGGCATAAATTTGGCCTTCTTCATGGGCCATGTCAGTATACACAACTGCTAACACATGCTTAGTAGTAATTATAAGTCACATTTCCTTCCTTTAACCTTTCCCTGAATATGTGCCTTTCATGTGTAAAGACAAGTGTTTTCAAAGGTGACTCTCTGGACAGATCTTTGGGCTCAGGTGTCAGTGTTCCAAACTGTGCCAGAAAACACCAAATCTGATTTCACAGACTGGGCTGTCCTTAGCTCTGGCCTCCAAATTCATTCCCCTTCCTGGCTGTACAACCCATGAGACTTGCCAGAAAGGAAGAGCCATGGAAGACTTTAAGGAGGACAGCCACAGGATGCTCTTTGCTCCTAGCCTCTTGAGAAAATAATAAAAACAATAACATCAAACAAACAAACACATGGTCTAGAACCTTCTTCTGTAAATAATTAGTATTTACCATATTGATATGTGTGCCGTGGTCCAAATTTTATTTCATTGAGAGAGATAGTGTGTGCGGTTTTTTTTTTTTTTTGTGTGTGTGTGTGTGTGTTTGATTCTGAAGAATCAAAGCCAGAGAACAGAGATAATTCTATTAGCTGCATCTGGATAGCACTTGGCCTCCTTTCCTAGCAGGGAAGGACCTGAAGTCAATGGCAGAGCTTGTTCGTGGTGTAGCCAAGTGTCTCTGCAGCATTTTTGATGCTAGAGCATTGGTTCTGAGAATTTTAGTATAGCACCTAATTTTTTTATCTTTACAGGAACTTGCAAATGTGGATGTTGAATGAGGGGTATTGATCAGAGGAGAAAAGTTATTGTTTTGGAGAAGCGGAAAGTCTAAAGTCTTGTTAGAATGAGTGGAATGAGGGCACTTAAGACTTCAAGGAGAGACAGCAAAAGCAGGGGTAGGGGGTGGGGTGATGGCTCAGAGGTAGAGCACTCACCTCACATGTGCAAGGCCCTGGGTTCAATCCTCAGCACCACATAAATAAATAAATAAATAAAGTTATTAAAAAGAAAAGCAGGGGTGAGGGTGGATATACAACAAACCTCAGAGATGTTCCTTCCATGTCAGGAGGTAGCAGGACACTGGAGCAATGCCTCTGCATCCACTGCTCAGTTCCATCTTGGGGGCAGACCCAGCACTGCAAGCTGATGAGGAACAGGACATAGGAAAGCCATGTTTACTCCAGATGACACAACTGAGCCTCTGGGTCATCCCAGAGGATGGGAGGAGGCAGATGCAAGCCAGGCCTGGAGGAACCCATGGAGTACCCTCAGGTGACCAACAGCCAGTTCAAAACTCTATTGTTCCTTAGAAAACTTGGAATGGAACCACCATTTGGCCCAGCTACCCCACTCCTCGGTCTATACCCAAAGGACTTAATATCAGCATACTGTAGTAATGCAGCCACACCAATGTTTATACCAACTCAATTCACTATAGCTAAACTGTGGAAGCAACCTAGATGTTATGCTGTGGATACAAAAATATTATCCTATATAAACACAATGGACTAATGCTCAGCATTAAAAGAAAATATAATGATAGCATTTGCATGTAAATGGATGGAGTTGGAGACTATCATGCTAAGTGAAGTAAGCCAATCCTATAAACCCAGAGGCTCAATGTTCTCTCTTAAGAACTGGATGCTGATCCAAAATGGGGGAAATGTGAGAAATGGAGAAATTTTGACCAAATGGGAGGGAGGAGAGGGGAGGACGTATAGGGCAGAAAAGATAGTGGAATGAGATGGACATTATTCCCCCAGGTACATGGATGAGTAACATAGGGTGCAATGCTACATGGTGTCCAATTAGGTAAATGAAAAGTTGTGTTGCAATAGTGTGCAGTGAATCCAAATGCATTCTGCTGACACTATACTGAATTTTAAAAATCAATTAACAAAAAACCCCTATGGTAAGAAAGCTTCCAGTCCTGGAGCCCAAAGAGTACCAGGGGCCTGTGGGATAAGAAAGGGAAGCAAGACAGAACGACATGTGCCTGTGACCTTACTCATGGGGAATGGAATACAGTCACATATTAGAGGTAGAAAAATGGTTGTGAGCGATATTTTCCTAATGACTATTAAGGCAGATGGCAATTGGTTGTTGGCGTCCTGACCCACGGCAGTCATTTTACAAGCAATGCCCATCCAGCGCTCTGTGTGGGCCTTGCTCTGGGCCACCACTCTCCCTGCCTGGCCTATGTGACAGAGTCCCCTTGCAAGCAAGAGGAGTGACAGGCGCCTTTTCAGGGGCTCTGTCCTCCTGGGCAGCAGTCCCATCCCCCTGGCTGAGGAGCATTTCCCATGGGAAAGCCCAGCATCCAGGGCCACGTCCACTGGGTCCACGCCTAGAGGGGCAGCCACAGGCCTCACATCTAGGAAACTGGGGACAGGTGAGGAGGCTAGTTAGTTGCTGTCTCACGTTAGGTCAGCAGCCTATCTGACACCAGGCAGTTGGGGCGCCCAGGGCCCCGCCCTCAGCCTGCAGAGTTGGTCACGGAAGTGCGGTGGGGCCGTCGCCAGGGAGACGGGGGCGGGGCCTGTGCCAGGGCGGGAACTTTGAGCCTGGTCTCGGGGAGCTCCGAGGGGGAGGAGCCCGGAAGTAGCGCCCAGAGGCGAGGCTGAGGTTCCAGGGTGGCGGGTCCTGCTCCCGGGGTCCAAGACAGGAGAAGGTGAGCTGCCGGGAGCGGCCCGGGTCTAGACGCCCACACGAGGGGGGACCCGGAGGACTCTGCCGCCGCCCTGGAACCTCGGTCCCGGGCTGCCTGTTCCCTGGAGCCGTCGGGGCGGTCCCCACAGCGCCCACCGCCCGACCCCGCTGTCCCGGTTCTCACCTGAGGGCCCTCCTCGGCGGAGCTGCTGGTCACAGCTGGTGGGTTTTGATTTGCAGGGTCCTGTTCAGGATGCGGTGGCCTCAGCAGTGTGGCCTGCGCCGTGGACCTCAGAGGAGAAGAGGTGGCCTGACCCGCAGGCCCCTGGAGAGGGGAGGGCGACGGAGGAGCCCAGGTGACCTGGGGGCAGGAGGCGGTTTAGAAGACAGACCCGCCCAGGTATTTCAGGTGTCACTGACTCTGTGTCCTTTTGTTTTCCTGTGGCACCTGTGGAATTTGTTTTAAGTCCTGGTTTAAAAACCCTCTCCTGGTTCCTTCTGTGTACCTGACCCATCATTTTTTTTTTTTTTCCCTGCTGGAGGATACAGGGTCCTATTTGACATCAAACTTTATTTTTAATATATAGAAGGAGCACATTCTAAAAAATAACAGAAAAAAGCATAATATAGTAAATACATAAACTATAACCATAGCAGTGTATTTTCAAGTATTAAGTACTGTATATAAATGTACTGCTACGTTTGATATAGTTAACAGTGTATATTTTTGTTTACATCAGCATTACCATAACCTGTGATTTATGCCTTGTACTAAGACACACAGTGACTCCAATGTGATTAGGTAATAGGAATTTGTCATCTCTATTAAAACCCTATATTGCATAATACCTTCTTTGGTAGGATTATATATCTTGGAGCCAAACATGATTATTCTGTGGAGAAACATGTATGTATTCCATCCTAAATGGAATAATGCTATAGTCTTACAGCAATTGGTGTGGGTCAGTATGTAATGCCAATTGTGTTTGTACCAAACGTAGGGGGGAAAAAACTAAAGTTTCAGAACTTTTTGGACTTTTGGACCTATGGATGAATGATTGTGGAGATGTAGTAGAATATTTCCACTTGATAAGGGATAGTTAGAGATACAGATGTGCTATGTGGTAAGCAACCATCCTAGGACCTGGAAATCATCATTCCCAGGAATTGAAAATGTGGAAAGACCTGAATGCTAACTATCTTGATGCCATCTAGGATGAAGCCAGCCCACAATTAAGGATAGAGCTAGAGACACTGGGCCTGACCCATCATTTTAAACCATGTTCCAAGGTCACTTTTTGGTGTATGTGTGGTTCTGGGGATTGAACCCAGGTCCTTGAGCCTGTTAGGCAAGTGACCTACCTGAGCTCCACTCTCAGTGACCCCTGTAAACTTTTTCCCCTTTGCCATGGGGTCAAGTTGCCAAGGCTGACCTCAAAGGTTCCTCTTCCTCAGCCTCCCTGGTGGCTGGCATAACAGGCATGCACCTGGGACTGCCACACTCTAGCCTGTGATGGGAACTCATGTGCATCTGTCCAGGGCTGAGCATGGTTCTGCAGAGCTGTGCTCCAGGCTCCCTGCAGGGCTGTGGAGGCTTCTGCTGCCCAGAAGCCCTGGTGCCATGGCCAGGGCTCCTCCCAGCCGAGGGCAGGCAGCTGCCCATTGCTGTAGGCTGACCTTATTTTCTTATTATGGCACTCGTCTGTTCTCTGGAGTATGTTGGATTGTTTGTCCATTAGGAGTCTAACAGGTCCTCTAGAACCCTCAAACAATTAGTACAATTCCTGAACAGTAAGTGAGGAAGCACAGAAATTGGGCTATTGTTTTGGGAAGAACAATTTTGGATGAGTATATGATATATTCATATACTCATGAATATATCATCCAACATGAAATTACATTTTATTACTTACAAAATCATAAAATAATGAAGCAATACCATGGGCTGAGCTAAAATAGATCCTTAGGATCTTAGGCATTCTGTAATAAATCTGCATCACTTGAAGTATAGAGTTGATCATCTCTGGGTAATGAAATGGAAGTAAAGGTATCAAAGCCAGTGATCATGTGTTTCCAATTTTCTGTGATTTGGCTTAAATGGTAAAGTGGTGATATTTATTAATTAATGGATCAAATAGGTTTATAATTGTTTTAGAGTACAATTACCTTCAAACTTCAGGGTATATGTGCTCATTTGAGAATGGTTCCAGCCATTCTCTCATCCTTTAGGTCATTCCTCTCCTATGTCCTGTGAGACATTTTCTATGTGAGGCTTTAAGAAGAGAATATTCTATAAAGAAAGCCTTGTGATCTGTACAGTATAATATTGAATAAGGTCCTTCAGGTATCAGAAATTCTATTGAAAGATATTTGCATCTAAGCCAAATAAAACATATTTCTAGAGGTCCTGATAAAGACAAGGTTTTATCTTTGTATGTATCATGTTTTTTTGTTAAAATGATCTGCCAATTTATGAATTTCATTGTATAAGATGTGTAACTAGATGCCATTGAAATTACTTTTAAACGGTAGATGTTTTGTACATGAACACTGCCTGTCTGCACCTTTTTTAAAAACAGGTCTGGGCTCAGGAGCCCAAATACCATTGTTAGCTGGAACATGTTCTTCAGTTTGTCCTATCCACCAGTCTCCCCTGAGGTCACCTGTTCAGCTTTGTTACTCCTGCTCCCTCACCAGCTTTCATAGAAACCATATGCTATGTATGAATCAGGGACAGCAATCCCACACATTGCGTCCTTTGAGTACCCAAAGTCCCACTTTTTACTTTGCCATGCCTTCACATCAGCAGTAATATTTATCAGCAAATGTGAGATTTTCAAAGATCCAATTCTATGTGCTCCTTTCCCAAAGAGCCTTAGGCAGGGCTATAGCATACATAAATATTAAGTAAAGGGCGTAGTTTTTTAAATGTCATCCATTGATAGTTGACACATGTCTGAGATACTTTTTATTTTGGAGGAGGTATTATTTAATTGGGAATTCCAACAGCTACATGATAGTGAAATGAGAAGATTTGCATCCATTTTATTTTGTTTCTGATGATTTTTATGACTAAGGATAAGATACTTCCTTGTTCCAATGCAGATGTTGCCCACTTCTGTAAATGGATGTGGGGTGTCACCTGCTACTTGCATGTCTGCATGTTGTGCTTGACACTAATATCGTACTTGGCAGGTGGCAGAAAGTCAATACTGAAGTTAAGGTCTTGTGTTCTAGCAGCAGAGCTGAAGATCCTTTGTGTGCCACCTTCTGCAATCCATGCTGCTCTCTTCATGTTCCTTATTGACTTCCTGGTGATGAGCATCATGGTCTCCTGGTCTTTGAGAATGGCCAAGCATTGCTCTGTGAATGTGGAAGATGGGCGTGTGGAAGGCTCCAGGGAGGAGGGATCATTGATTATGTACTCTACTCCATATGCCTGTTTAAAGACCTGTTTTTTCTTCTTGGGTTTTAAGGGAGACACTGCCCTCAGACACTTCTGTGCAGCTGGGAATGCAGGCTTCTGCTTCACCTTGAAGGAAGCATTCATGAATCCTTTCCAGAAGACATGAGAAGAGAGAGTGAGCCTCTGGTATCATGCAGGTTCCTTGCATTGCCCATGGGCTAGAAGAGAGAAGAGTTGCTTCATGAGATTTGATCCCCTTTTTCCTGAAGAGTTCCACACGGAGGTGAGTCCCCAGCATGTTTAGACACCATTTCAGACCCCTTTGTTGACGGAAATGAATCACACCCCCTGATGATGTGGAAGAGCTAAAGATGTGTTTGCTATGAATTTTCTATTTCATTTCTCAGGGCCAGAGTCAAGCCAGCCATTGTGCTGTCAGCGCATGAGCTGCTGGTCAAATGTGAGGAAGTGGTCTTGCTTTATGAAAACACCACCCTGATTCAGTGAGCCAGAGGCAGCCTGCAGTCCCTGTTTTCCTGTAAAGGCAGATTGCTGTGGATGGCCTCTGGCCTCGTCATGCAGCCCTGCTCAGAGTAGGGGATTGAGGGTCCAGGCAGATCCCTAGTTCCTTTTGACCTTTATTGCCATTGGGCTGCCCTAGGGTCCTTGGACTCTACCTGGTCTTCTGGCCTGGATCAGGGGATGTGAGGTTTGGAATCCCCCCTCTGTGGCAGGATCCCAGCCCCCCCAGCCACTTGAGGGCAGCACATCCTTCCCTAGTTGTGTTGGAGAGGGAGAATTCTCCCACCCATCCTCATCCTTGCTCATTCTGCATTTTGTAGCTTGATACCTGAGGACTTTATTCATTGACTTAGTGGTTAGTCATGATGGTTGCTAAGACTAAGTGACTCTTTCAAGGTAGGGCTAGAGCATTGATCTTTGTAAGTGATTGCATGGGACTTTCTCGTGGAAATTGTGACTGATGTTGTTGTATGAGGGGGGAGAAATTGGCTTTTGGAAGTCGTCTCATGAATAGGAGACTCAGAAATGGACATCACAACTAATGACATCATCGCCTTGATGGATCAAACAGGACATGGAACCCTGGTAACCAGACACACACTTCACTAAGGAAGCCATCCCAGCTTACTTTGTTTCAGACTCTGGAGTGAGAAGGATGTTCTCCTGTGGCCCCCAGGAGTCTCCAGGGTAGATTGTGCAGCCTTTCCTTTGTGGGGGAAGACTGGGAGAGGATTCATGTTAGATGCTAGAGTCTCTGGCGATGATCCCAGAGAAACTCAAGAATGAGTAGCACAGGGCAGGTAGGCCCAGCAGGCCCTTTTGTCTGAATGGCCCAGGACTCATTCTGTGTGTGTGTGTGTGTGTGTGTGTGTGTGTGTGTGTGTGTGTAAAATTATGTGAACTGTCCCATTGTGCTTTTACTTCACAGTATTGGAATAAGTCCTTTTCCTGTTTGCTACTATTTCCCATTTGAACCCATCATTTTTGATACCAGTGCAAAAATGAGCTAGATCAGAACATGGATGAGCCCTGCAGGGTAGAGACTCTTGAAGCTTATAAGCAGAACCAGCTCATGAATCAGCTTGTGCACATCGTTTGTGGCAGGAACTCAAATTTTGGCAGCACCTTTGGGTCCATCTACTCGGATTTCATCCCCACCCAGCAGGTCCTGGACCTGCTGTTCTCAAGGTAAGCACCATACCACCAAGCCCAAGTGTGCATCCCCCTCATGCCTGGGTCTTGGGGCTGCCATGTACCTCTCAGAGACCCAAATGCTTTGTGAAATCTAGGAAGATAGAGGACCACACACATAGGGAAGTGTGAGCACCAAGTGGGATGAGTCCTAGAAGTGTCTGCCCCAATCTTGCAATGGGAGTGAAGTCCCCTTCTTGGGCCAACTAATCCATCCTGTGTCCATCTGCTCCTCACACACAGGGAATTGCTGCTCAATAGTGTGCTCTGAGCTCACTCCCAGGTGGACTCAGTGAGGCCTGGGGGTTATTTGGTGTGATGTTTTCTTCATGAAGAAAGAAGGTCTGTGCCAGGGGCATCTCATAACTCAGGCCCTGGGCAAAGCACGTTTGTGTTAATAAAAGACGTCAGGTTCCATAGTGGGACAGAGCTTCCTATATGAGATATAGCTGGACAGGGGCTTTAGAGATGGCAGCTCCCATGTCCAGAGAGAGATGTGGGAATCATCAGTTTGGGCTTATTCACTGATGAACACGGAGAAAGCACCCAGTGTGTGAAGACACGTTTCCAGGCACATTACATAATTCAGTGAAAAATGGGGTACAAATGACTGTCATGTGTCCCTTTTAATGGGGGTCAACCTGAAACTGCAGGTGCAAAGGGCTTGGGGTCAAGAGGGTGGGCTCCTGTTTCTAGAATAGGAACCTGCAAGGTGATTTGACTTGGGAAGGCTGAGGAAAGACTGCTCTCCCCAATTCTATGTTCTGCCTGCAGTGTAAGGTGTGGGGCTTCAACAGTAGGAGGGGTAAGGCAGAGAGTTGTAGGTAGAGTCATGGTCCTCTGGGGAAGCTCTTGGGACAATGGATCCCCCCACACTACACCTCCCTGTCCTCCCCCAGGGCCACAGAGATGTGGTCTGCACTCATGGGAAAAGAGAGGTCTACTGCTACTCAAGGGGACTCAGTGAGAGCTCACAGAGAATGAGGTAGCATTGCAGCCCACGCCAGGGGAGGAGGTGTCTCTTGAGCCCTGAGAAGAGTGGGCAGGAGGACAGACACTCCTGGAAGGTGCATTCCAGGTTGGAGAGCACGTAGCCAAGAGGAAGAAGAGTGTCAGGCCTGCCCAGAGGAGGGGAGAGCTGTTCAAACCATGGATATAACGCTCCTTGATTAAAGGTTCTTTGCCTTGTGACCTGTCTTGTCCCTACCTGTACAGCCACTGTGACTTGTCTGGGGTGGACTTGTGTGTGCAGAGCCAGGGAAGGTTCAGGAGTATAGGGTTGGAGGTTTGCTACTGGAGGCCGTGGCAAAGGACAGGCCAGGGTTTTGCCGACTCTGCACCTGCCTCCCCACAGTGCCTTAACTTCCTTCTCGGTATTTGGGTGGTCTTGTACACTGAGGCTTTCCATCAGCCTCTAGGCTCTCTGATTCTCCAGATGCTGCTGCCATACATGCACCTGCTCCTGGGTGGCTTGAACATGAAGCACCAAGCATACCACCTGCTGTCCCAGATTGATGATGGGAAGTCAAGCAAGGCAGAGCCTGAGTACCAGGCGGACTGGGGTGTGTATCTAAGGGTATGTGAGGAAAGGTCTCAGTGTTGTCCCACTACGGGGAGTCTGTATGGATGGTGTTGGGCTGGGAAAAGGATTAGGCTTTGTCCACTCAGGTGATAGCTGCTGTGTGTAAGAGGTCCTGTGTGGGCTCAGGGGCTGAGGTCTTCCTGGCAGACAGGGGTATTGTCTGTTTGTATGAAGCTCAGGGCAAGGCAGTCATGTTGGCATCTTTCCTCCTCTAGCTACAAGCTCAGTTCCAATGAAGGCTCCTAAGCCAACCCCAGAGCTAGAGCCTTCTCCAGGAATGGCTCCGGTGCCCTGGGAAGGAGCAGCAACAGCATGTCATCCAGAGCTGGAGTCCAGGAAATCAGGTGTCTCCACTAGGTATTCCTCATGGCCCCTGTACAACAAGTGGGTGGGAGGCAGCTGCCACATTCATGTCTTCCTGGAAAACCAAAGCACAACAAAGTAGAGCATCCTGGTGAGTCTTCGAGCAGGGGAGTCTCCTGGGAGCCCACATTGGGGAAGACCGAGTCCACTGCAAACATCTTGGACTAGGCATGTCTTTTTGAATTAGAGCTGCTGTAAGGTCAATAAGGAGAGCAGAAAATGAGGAAGAGAGAGGCCAGAGCTTGACCTTAGAGGTGGGAGAGCAGCAGCATGCCAGGTCTGGGTGGGAGTGGGCCTGCATGTTTTGGGGTATGTAGGCCAAAAGTGCAGAAGCAAGTGCTGAGTTCAGAGGAGGTCAGAGAAATAACTAGGGTACAGGCTGTCCTCTATTGGCCTTGGTATTGTTGATGAATGTGTTGGATCTAGGAGGTTGGAGCAGAGGAGGTGGCAGTCATTTTTTTTGTGTGTGGGAGAGGATATGTTTCTGGTTAAGGGAAAGGAGCCTTCTTAGCATGATTTGATTAGGTAGCTGTAGGTCACAGAAAACTGGGAGCCTCACACAAGGCCACTAGTTTCAAAGTTTGCATGTACATATATGGGGAGATAGAGACTCTCTTGCAGAATATTTGTGGGTGTGGATTATCTGCAGTGGGCTCCAGGTGTCCAGCAACA
This sequence comes from Ictidomys tridecemlineatus, assembly GCF_052094955.1. Lineage (NCBI taxonomy): Eukaryota > Metazoa > Chordata > Mammalia > Rodentia > Sciuridae > Ictidomys > Ictidomys tridecemlineatus. The sequence continues at coordinate 34,225,686 of NC_135488.1, read as the reverse complement.
GAGGAGCCATGTTCAAACACTGCCCCTGCTGGGCCTGTACCTTCTTATATCCCAGCATGCACTGAGACTCTAGAGGCCAGCAGCTCTCATGGCTATCATTAAAGAGTCACGAGCAAGCTCTGGTCTAGGTTTGTGTCTGATCTGCACACAAATGCAGCCGCATCCCAGACCACAGCAGGGATATAGGAGACCACTGGATCATTCCTCCCATCTTGATGGGACTAGAGTGTGTCTGTGCAAAGCCTGTTTGGTCCTTGTTCCCTTCTCCCTGTAGGGCATAGCAGGTTCAAGCAGACTCTTGTACCAAGATTGGGCTAGAAGCACATAGGAAGGCCCCACATAGTCACATGAAGTTCTCAGGTAGCAGGGTAACAAGATGGTGCCCTTGTGTTGAGAGCTCAGTTGTCTCTGATTGTTCTTGAGCAAACTCCTTCTCTGACGAGCTTTCTCCAATCCTGCTCGGGTGACATGCCAGGACAGGGCTCTGACCATCATCCGCAGGGCTTTAGATGAACACTTGCTCCAGCAGGAGGATCCAGAAAACTTTGAGCTTCTGTATATTGGCTCAAGCACCAAAGTAAGTTGGACAATCAAATGGTGGGGAGCAATGAGTCACAGTGGGCTCAGAATAACTTGCAGCTCAAACAGTGTGCCTAGGAACAAAAACCAGGCAGGATGTTTTGGGCCTGGTGTACAAAACAAACTGCAACAATGGGGACATAAATCTGCAGGTTCTTAATGTTGCACCAGGAGCTGCTGGACCTTCCTAATGTGTGTCCTCGCCTCGATCTGATCAGGCATTGCAAAGTTAATGTCCATGAGGGGCAGATTAGAGAGGCTTCTGTGTGTTCTGTCAAAGTACATACAACCAGAGGTGTCTATTTTGGCAGCCTATCATGCCTGAGACAAGTACATGAGAAAAGCATTCAATGAAGAATCATTCCTTTAGGCACCTGGTTTCCAATGAAGGAACTTTCCCTTCATTGCAAACTGACTCCACTTAAGAGTAGAGGCCACATCTAGGGAGAAGTGTGTGGTGGAATAGAACTACTCATAGCTTAGTGAGCTGGTCTTGGATAGGAAAATAAGAAGGAGGGAGGAAGAGGAGGAGAAGAAAATGGAAAATGAATTGAGGGAAGAGATGATGAATATGAACATAAAGAAGACTAGAAGGAGAAGAATTAGGAGAAGATGAGGAAGAACTAGAAGAAAAAACAAGAACTGGAAGAAAAAGAAAAAAGGAGAAATAGAAGAAGAAAAAGAAGTATAACAATGAGCAGATTAAAAATGTGAATCACAATTATAATGAGGAGGAGGAAATGGAGATCATAGGTAACTAAAAGAAAAAATATTGTTCTTGAAGACACAGCCCCACTGTGGACATCTCAGGTGCTCTTTTGGTTTAGATGCTGTGCATCATCTTATCCAGGGAAGAATCATTGAGGGAGTCTTTGGTGGCACTGTAGCTGGATCGGAGGGCTCTCAAGTGTGTGGGTAGGCCTGCCCTGGCGGAGACTCTCAGGTGTTGGGGGTTTCTTGTGGAATAATCCTTGAGTGTCACCTAACAATCCTCTCTACCTCTCTCTGCAGAAGTAAAGGTCCCTGGCCATGGAATCATTTATTTTTCCATGTATTAGAAAATGAACCACCAACAAGTGGGCCCAGGTCACGGAAAAGGATGTAAAACCCTACCTTATGCATGCTTCACTCCTGATGCCATTCTAGAACCACACAAGGAGGCAAGAAGCCTCATCACCTGGACATATGTTCTAGAATGCCCAGAGAGCCAACTGCCAGGCTGGATGACTTTCCATTTCTAGGCTTTGCTGATATTCCATCCCCAACAGTTCTCAGAATCAACTTCCAGTTCCTCAAGGCCACTGTTCAACAAGGAGGTGGGTAAAACCTGTTTGATTCGCTCCTGGTTAGAGAAGCAGATCAAAAAGAAGGCCAAGGCTGTCCTGGTAAACCTTGGAGCAGGGGTGTCCCCTGGTGCTTATACCTGGGTGGGGAATAGACACTAGACCAATTCCATGGATTGCTCATGCCTTCTTGAATTGGAGCCTCTGGATGATCAGGGGGCTAGACGGGAATCAAGAAGGAAGAGTTCAGTGTGAAGAGCTTGACCTGAGTTGAGGGAGAGCAGCAGCATGTCCACCGCCATGTCTGAAGGAGTCTATATGTCGGGTGGCAGGTATTGGTGGCCAATGAGAACAGGACAGTATCTAGGTTGTAGGTTCCCTGTATGAGATGGAGGATACTGGCGTCCATGGAGGAGAATAGCAGTATGAGATTCTGCATGTTTCTTGAACAAGGAGCTGAGAGGGTCTCTCTGCAGAGTCGATTGGATGTGGAGAAAGTACACAAAATGTCCAGGTAACCCAATGACCACCCTTGCCAATGAGGTGTCCTCCTACACCCCAGCCAGCACTGAGCCTCTGGAGGCCAAGAGCTCTCGTGACTATCTTTCAACACTCCTGTGTATGGTCATGTTCCTGGGTCTGTTTTGGGCCCTGGAAATCCAGACCAAAGCCTCTAGGTTTTGTGCCTGAGCCATTCCCAATGCAGCCTGCATCCTCGGGCAGACCTGGGATCTTGGAGGCTACTGTCCCATTCCTCCCATCTTGGTGGGATGAGATTATGTCTGTATACAGGTTGTGTGGTCCTTTCATCTTGAGTGAAATATGGCCCCACAAAAAGATCAACGGTAGGTCCAGGCAGTCCTTTGTCCAAGGATTGGGCTAGCAGCCCATTGGTCAAGTTCACATGATTACCAGGAGGCCAACCTCAGGACATAGGTCATGGATGTTGCCCTTGTATTTAGAGCTGAGGTGCCTCCTGAGTGTCTCTGTCCACTGTCCTTGAGTAGCCACTTCAAAACCAATTTCCAGCATGTCTGTCTCCCATGCTGCTCCAGGTAGCCTGCCAGGAGCAGGGCCCTCGAGCTGAACTTCCTAAATCATCTCCAACCATTGTAGTAAGTGGGACTATCAGATGGCAGGGAGCAAAGATTAGGATGTGGACTTAGGTCGAATCTTATCCACAAAGAGTAGTCTCTGACCCTCAAGAACACTCCAACAGGGTGTATTGGGGCTCGTGCATAAAGCAAACTGCACTTCTGCTGGTGGAAAGTCTCGAGGTTCTATGGTATGCTCCAGTGGCTAGTGGGGCTCCCCACCAGGTGCCCTCCCCTGGACATGAACGGGCATCCAAAGCTGACATCAGTGAGGAGTGAGGAGGAAAGCCTCTTTCCAGGAGCAGTATGGCTCTGTGGTCTGGGATAGGAGTGGTTTCAAAGGAATGTGGGAATGCATGGGCTAATGATGGAACTGGCATTTTGTGGACTGAAGCAGTACTATTGAAAGCCTTCTGTGTGACCAGAAAACCACTGCCTGGGCAGAGCATTGCCAGGATACTAGCAAGCAGTAACAGGATGAAATTGGGAAGAAAACACAGCCTGGGAGACAGCCTGAATCTTCTGTGTTTGGACATATCCATGGTCTTCCGCACCTGAGTTCACTTGCCAAGGAGTGATCATAATAGCCAGGTTATGACCCCTAACTAAAGTCAGATGAGGGCTTGCTGAGCACGTCTGTCACAAAGCTCATCTGATAATAATGCCAGTGCTCTTTTTTTTTTTTTTTGAGACAAACACCCACAGCAGCCATGATCCCAGCCTATCTACACTGAAAGCTACCAACTCTATGTGAGTTCTAGGTTAAATTTTCTCCTATCTTAACCTACTAAGTCTGTTGGGTTAGTAGAGTCTTATGGAAGAGGAAGTATGTGGCCTTGGTAGCCTAAGAAATTGATAGCAGAGATCCAAACATCCAACCCAGAAGGGATGGAATACAGGCTCTAAGATAGAGGAGGCCGGCAGGAAACAGGTGTTCAGAGGAAGAAGAAGCTGGCTGTTGTATTCCCCCACTGGACCAAAGCACTGCTGAACCATAGCACCATGTTGGAGGGAAGCAGTCCCTTTGCTGATCTTTGGAGCCACTGTTTTCAGTAGGGCAGCATTTGGGATGTGGCCACAATTCTGGGAAGCCTGGTCCACATGGAGGCGGGCACCAACAATGGCAGAAGCATGGCTCAAATATGGTATCTGTTCTGGTCAGCCTGTCCTCACTGTGGCCTTACTTGAGGAAAATAACTCAGAGGAGGAATCCTAGGCCTTTTCTCCGGGTTTCATAGCTTTCTCTTTGGTTGTGCACTGAAGCTGTCCATAACGCTCTAGTGTGTGGCAATGGAGAGCTCCTCAGCCCTTGCCACAAAGGCATAGACTGGGAGCGAGAGAGAATGAGGCTGGGAGAGAGAGAAATACAGATAGGAGGTAGAGGATGAATACTACCAGAGAGATTGAGCATTGAGAGGATCCAACAGGGCCAAGATAGTTACCAAAGGCAAAACCTAGTCAGGTCTTCCTCCACCCATGCCCAATCTTTCTTCCAGTCCCTCCCACCTCCCAGTAGTGGATTCATCTTGAATGAGAATTTCATGATGTCATCAGAGCACTCACCATTGAATGCTTCCCTCCAAACTCACCTGTGAAGATGGCTGATGTGGGGACCAAATCGTCGGCACACAAGCCTTTTTTGGGAGATTCCAGATGCCAACCTAGTGGTGTGCTTTTGTAGATCCAGGAGAAACTGGAAGGTTCTGCAGTCTAAAACCGTTGGAAGCAACAGATCTTAGTTCTGTTGAAGTGCTCTGCATAGTTTTTCCTCAGGGAAGACTACTGTGGATGTCTTTGTTGGTATTGGAGCTGAATTGGAGAGCTCTCAGGTCTGTGGCTCAGGTCCTTCCTGACATAGGTTCTCCCATGTTGGGGGTTCTTGTGGTGCACCTATTGAGTGCCACTTTCCATCCTGATACCCCTCTCCCCAGAGCTGAAGATTCCTCATGACATAAATGTTTTCTATGTCATGAATTCTCACATTCAATATGACTTTGTGCTGAGGAAGAGGACCATCCCAAAGGAGAAGGATGAGTGGATCCAGGCCAACCTCCCCCTTATGATGCAATGGAGGCTCAATCTCTCTACCGGATCCTTTGAAGAACAATTTGCTACTGTCTGGCTGGGCAGTGCTGAACATCCCATGATCATTGACATTCACTTCTTTTAGTATTTGCTTCAAACTTTTCAAGTTGCCAATCTATAATTTGACGTTAGTTCTTTGTTATTTATTCCCTTTCGTAACACATTCATTATGATATCATTTGTCGTTTAAACCAAGTACTATTTAAAATATAATCTTTTTGTTTTCTGATCTACTTTGATGATTTGAGTATATTGATTGTAGCAGCGATTCCTAGAGGAAACATAAAAACCAAAAGGAAGAAATGTTTCATTTGTTCAGAAGAAATTTTGTTTTTAGGAGATATTGCAATGGGAGCAATACAATATTGTACACTGTGACACAAATACACACAAAGACACACACAAGAGCACATACACTCACTGAGAGATAGACAGTGTGAGTTGGTCTATGCTGAAATACTTCTCCAATTTTGGAATATTTTCAATTCCATAAGATGTCCTGTGAATGAAACCCAAGTCTAAAGAAGGCATATATGTGTGCTTCACATGCAGCTCTACACATAATGTGAAGGCAATTTTATCTGATATATTTAGTGCCCCTAGTTTTGACTGTAAACCATCCCCTGAGTTCAGGTATGGAATTTTCTACTTGTAGCCTCATAATGAGGATCCATTGTTTTGATTTGGGAATATTTCTGATTTTAGTTTTTCAGGTTGGAATGATATATGCCATATATAGCATATATATGGTTTCTAAAATTTCTGCATTGAATGATAATGAATGCCATCCATCTAGGAATCTGTAGACCATAAACAATGAATGAATGCCTACTGTTGCCTGGACTGTTCTGCAGAATCCTGTAGCATCTGAGCATGCTACACAGGGCTTGCAAAAAAAAAAAAAAAATCCAGGTGTAAGGGCTGCACAGGGTTTGTCAAAAAGTCCAGGTCAGATGGTCCTGCACAAACCTGAGCTCCTAGAAGTCTCCACCACAGCATAAGGGCCAAAGAGAAACACACTTCCACACAGAAGATGGGAATCTTCCTTATGAAGGTGATCCTAGGAACAGGACCCTCTTGCTAGGACACTTTTTCTATTGGGCTAGAACTGTGCTCTGAAGTGCTTGCTGAGAAGAGCTTTGAATTTCAGAAGAGAAGCAGTTTAAGCAAGGAGCTTTACCTTGCAGGAACAATGTGTGTGTGTGTTTGTTCTCAGTGGGCACTTTGGGGCTGTCCCTGGTTGAACTGCAGTGTGGCAGAACCACTTGTAATAATTGGCATTTAAGATTTCATATTGAAGCATCTGTGCCATCTGTCAACAGATGTGGGACCCTGCATTTTATTCTGAAAAGTATGAGTTATGAATTTCAAAGAAACTTTGAAAATTGATTTTCTCAGCATTCCACTGCGTTCCTCAAATTTTGTGAGCTAAGGGACAACAGCTCCCTTGGTAGCATACTTTTTTATATCTGGCAGCAATTGCACTTGGAATATGCTTTCTGAGAACTGCTTGGAAGTGCAGAAATGAAGCATATTTTGCAAACACATTCAACTTGCAGGAACTAGTCTTGTTGTAAGTGAGCACATTGATTTTTTTTTTCTTGGCTGAACTAGAATGAAGCAGAACTGCTTCTAGAGGTGACAGAGAAACTTTCACATTGGATTTTCTGTGCCATTAGTAAACAACAGTTGGCTCATATAGGCACCTGAACTTCAAATGTAGTTTCTGAAAAGGTTTGACAAATGGATTTCAATGATAGTGAGTGCCATTCATCTTCTCAGCAGATCCACATTTCTCGTCAATATTGGTGATTCTTGATAAGATTGCTCTCTTGCAAGGACAGTTTTGTATTTTAGGAAGGAAATGACTTCTGAATATGCGACCTGAGATCAATTTGGAGGGGTTGACCTGAAAATGGACTCACACCTAGAATAAATAAAGAACTCTTCTAACTGATCAGTAGAAGAAACCAAACAGGGCTGGGAATGTTGCTCAGTGGTTACGGTCTTGCCTAGCATGTTTGTAGTCCTGAGTTCAATCCTCAATACTGGGGGAAAAAGAAAAGCAAAGCCAAACAATACAACTAGAAAATGAGCAGAACACATGAATAGATATTTCAGCAAAAAGGATTTGCTGATGGTTAAGAAAAAAACATATATGAAAAGGAGGTCAGTGTCATTAACTATATAAATTAGAGCCATAATGAGATGTCACTATAACCCATTAGAACAGCTTTAAAAATAGTGAAAATACTACATGCTAGTGAGCATGCAGAGAAAGTGTATCTCTTACACATTGCTAGTGGAAATATGAAATGCTAAGATGACTTTAGAAAACAGTTTGGCAGTTTCTTTAACTGAGCAGATACTGATCTCACATCTAGCAATCTTAGTACTTGGCATTTATTCCAGAGAAATGAAATCTTATTCCTATGCAAAAACATCTGTGGAATGGGTATGTATCCCAAAGAACAGAAAGCAGGGACTCAGGATATATTCATAACACCCATGTTCATGGCAGCATTATTCACAATAGACAAAAGGTGGAAATATCCTAACTGTCCTTTGACAGTTGACAGGATAAATGCCCAGGAGATAGAGTGATATATGTGTACCAGTTGCATACATGACACATGTATGGAGTCATGTGTGTGCACACACGTGTATGCAATGTTATTCAGCCTTAAAGAGGATGATTCTACCAAGTGCTACAAAAGGATGAAAGTCTAGGAGATAATGCTAAGTGAAATAAACCAGAAATAGGAAAAATACTGTGTGATTCTACTTGTATGAGGTACTCAGAGTAGGTATACTTCTTGAGACATAAAGAGGAATGGTAGGGCTGAGAGACAGGGAGGGGGAATTAACATTTAGTAGGTACAGTTTCAGTTTTTCAAGATGTAAAGAACTTTTTCCCCAGTGCTAAGGATTGAATCCAGGGATAATCTGCCACTGACCTGTATCACTAGCTTTTTATTGTTTGTATTTCAAGGCAGGGTCTCACTAAAGTTGCTGAGGCTGGCCTTGAATTTGTGATGCTCCTGTCTTAGCTTCCTAAGCAGCTGGGATTACAGGCATGTGCCACCACACCCAGCACAGAGGAAACAAATACTATGGATAGAAGGTGGTTTTAGTAGCACAACAATATGAATTTATTTAATGCCACTAGGCTTCACATTAAAAATGGTTATGATAGTAAAGTTTATATGTATTTTACAATTTGTATAGTTTAAGTGTCTAAAAAGTGCTCATGAGTGTTTATGATAGCTTTGTTTGAAATAGCCCCAAACTGGGAACAAACCAAATATCTAGAAGGGTAAGTGGTTAGACAAATGGTGGTAAGAATAAGATCTTAGTAATAAATGTAAGAAACTACAGAACAGCTTGAACAGACATCAACTGTCTCAAGGCAGACTCAAGCCATCACATCCTATAAGTCCGTTTAGCTAATGTCCTCAAGTTTACAAAATTATAGATATGAAAAATAGATTGGTGGTTGCCAAGGCTTCAGGATGGTGGGAGGGAGGAGAGAAGAGGGATGAGTGTGTGTGCAGGTGAAAGCGAGGCATCCTTGCGGAAATAGAGGTTATGTGTCTTGATTATGGTGGTGGTTACAGAAATCTACCTTTGCTACAATTGCATAGAACTACACACACACTCTCTCTCTCTCTCTCTCTCTCTCTCTCTCTCTCTCTCTCTCTCTCTCTCTCTCTCTCTCACACACACACACACACACACACACACACACATGAGTACATGAAAAACTGCTAAAATCTGATCAAACTCAGCGGCTTACACCAATGCCAACTTATTGGTTTTCACATTATAGTTCTGTAAAATGTTAACATTGCGGGAAACTGGGTGAAGGGTGCATGGGATACTTTTGTATTAATTTTGCGACTTCCTATGAATCTGTAATTTTTTCGAAGTTAAAAGTTAAAGGCAAACAAGCCAACCAAAATCAAAACCAAACTTGCTACTGACATTACAGCATTTGAAGGCTTGACCTCAACACAGACCAGCGAGGTGCCTGGTGAGCTGGGCTGCCCATAATGAACTGGCCTTGTCTCATTACTCTGCCACAAAGCTCAGCAGTGCCCAACTGTGCCAGTCTTGATAGGCTCTGGCTCTAGTTTGCCAGTATTTTTACTTTTCTATATATTTGGATATTCTAATCCTGATCTGAAGCATTAGAGACCATTTGAGCAGGATTTCTTACAACATATTCCTCGTTTCTCTGTGGCAGGTTTGTGCATCATTTGTTCCAAAACAGACTTCATAAAGTGGAGCCTGAGATGAGGGAAGAAAACACGGCCTAGGGCTGGGATATGCCTGTGTGAGGACAACACGTTGGAATCAGACTGAATGCAGAGACGCATGTGAGATCCCAGCAAAGTACCTCATGTCCAAAACTCCAGAGCTTCCTCTGTCTTATCCACCTGTGGATCCTTCCTACACTTGGCCTATGCCAGCCATGAGTACCTTATGAGCCAGGATCCTCAGCAGTTGCCCGACCTCACTGATCTGCAGGAGCTTCCATCTCCAACTGACCCAACTGCCTCTGGGGCACGCAGGACGCCTGGGGCTGGCCCCCGCACAGCGCCCCGCAGCCCCCCGCGTGGAGCTGTACTCTGGCTATGCCTGACCAGCCTATGCCTGGCCTTTTCGGACATTCCCTCCAACCAGGTATCGGCTATGGTGTGGTCCTCAGGTCTCCAACCTCCTGTTGCAGGCTGGGGAAGCTCTTTGTCAAGGAATGTCCTGGCAGGAGGAGGGAAGGATGCCCTGGAGGGAGGAGGTGGAGGCAGCATGCACTGCGCACTGTGGGCCCCCTGCCTGCTCTAGGCGGTGTATTTTTGTGTGAGCGCAGGGACAGGGCTTGGAGTGCCAGGGAGCCAGGGCTCAATGGAGCCTGCAGGTTTCCGGGCAGAGGGAGGCAAGCAGCCTCCCGTGGCTCTCCCATCCATCCTGTGGTCGCTGGGTGCCCCTGCGCATGTTCCTTGCCTCTCTGGGTGTAGGGGCGCTTGGCTGTTAATTGACCGCCAGCTGCACAGTTTACCAAATGGCTCCTCCATGCTCTGTGAAGGGAAGGGAATTGGTGAGCATCACTTTCCTAGCAGGCAGGCACGACCCCAGGGTCACATGGTGATGTCCACTGGAGTTCAAGGCTGAGAGGCACCTGTTAAGCTCTGAAGGGCGATGGTCATTCTCCAGGTGGAGTCGGAGAGCACTGGCCTCAGTCAGTTTAATTTCGGCTGACAGATTGCCTCAGTGCAGAGACTCAGTACAGAGATGACTCTGATGTCAGCACGTGGTGTCACCTCCCCCCTCCCCCACCTTGCATGCACCTGAGGAAGGCACTCTGCTGCTCTGCCACTTAAGGTTGGCTTCAGGGCCACTGTGTAGCCGCCACCTGCCCCCAGCTGCCCAGTGGCCCCCAGCTACCCAAGTGGCGCCCAGGCCCAAGTCACCACTGATCACTTTTCTACCTCTTACCTTTAGGTCATTAGAGCACTTTGAGTTAAGTTGTGCCTAGAGTGTGAGGTGGGGCTCCAACTTCAATCTCCTGTGGGTTTGAACCCTGTTGTTCCAACACCATTTATTGAACCCTTTTTTTCCCCATTGAGTGGTCATGGCCCCTTTGCCAAAAGTCAGTTGCTCGTAAGTGCTGTCCCGGCCTGTTCTGGAGGACAACTCTGTGTGAAGGTTGCACAGGGCAGTGCAGCCAGAGCCTGGTGTGTGGGGGCTCCAGAGGGCAGAGGGTCAGGAAGGTTTTGTAAGAGCTGCAGTGCTGCAAACCAGGAGGACTGGTGGAGACACAAGTGTATCAGAGTGAGCTCAAGACTAACTGCAGGTCTGGATGGCTCTGGGGAGGGTGGGGCAAGGGCAGCAGGAGGCTGGTGTGGAAGGCTGGGGCCACGTGGCAGTCCTGCAGGCTGTGCCCAGAATTCCTAACTGGCAGCAGGGATCCAGGAAAGGACATGTCAGGGCTGTGAAGTGAAGAAGCCACCTAGTGTAGAAAGGTGGTAATTTCAAGGGGAGAGGTGAGAGACCCACTGGAGACCCTTACCCTATGGCCCAGGGATGCAGAGCCCTGAACAAAGAAGTGGCAGCAGGATGAGAGGTGAAGTGAGGCCTCTAGGCAGAAGAATTTTTAAGGGGACAGCCAGGCATGGTGCCTGGTTGGATGGGAGGGTGAAGAGAAGGTGAAGCCTTGGGGCAGCTGCTTGGCCAATGGCCACTGAGCCTGGAAATCACTCGTTTACATCTCTCAGTTCTTTAATTCTGTGAGTGGTATAATCTGTGGGTGTTTATTGTGTGGTTTTTTTTTTTTTTTGCAGGGTACTTGAGAATTGCACCCTGATGCAGAGCCACATGCCCAGCCCTTTTATCTTTGAGACCTTAACTTGGGTTCCCCCTGCCTAAGCCTCCTGGGTATCTGGGCTTGTGGGTGTGAGCCACAATAGCGGCTCAGGTTATTATTTCAATGTTCCTCTTCATGTGGGAATGCATCTTTAAAAATGTTGTTTTGCCTGGGGGCCTGGGGATGTAGCTCAGTGGAAGAGCACTTGCCCAGCATGCCTGAGCTCTGGGTTCTATCCCAGCACCAGAAAACAAAACCACTTTTTGCTGAGGGCAGTAGTCCTTGTCTGTAATCCCAGCAAATTGGGAGGCTGAGGCAGGAGAATTAGAAGTTGGAGACCAGTCTGGGCCACTTAGGGAGACCCTGTCTCAAAAAAGTAGTGGGGGGGATGTGGCTCAGTGGCAAAGCACTGGGACTCCAGTTTCAAGGCCCTGGATTGAACCCCAGCACTGGAAGAAAAAAACATTTATTTATTTATTTACTTTTAGTTGACAGGTCGTTTCTGGTGCAGGCAGCTTTCCTGAACACCTTTCCACAGTTTCTGTTTTGGCGCTCAGCAATGGTGAGATTCATTTGGGAACTACCTTTCCCCATAGATTTAATAATAGTTTCTGTAGATTTTAAAATGTAAATGGACAAAGCATGTCCTTGATGATGATCATGTACAGTCTTGAGTATTTTTCAAATTTCTTACGAGTACAGTTGATGTAGTTCAAGGCTTTAAAACATAATGGTCTCCATGGTTGAGCAGGTGCTGTGCACTGGGCTTAAACATGTCACCTCGTTCAGCCCTCACACTGGCTTTTATGAAATTATTCCCATTTAGAGATGATAAGGTGAGTCTCTGAGGGGCCAAGTGACTTGTTAAGGGTCACACAGCCAGGCCAGGCGCAGTGGTGCATGCTTGAATCACAGCGACTCAGGAGGCTGAGGCAGGAGGATCGCAAGTTCAAGAATAGCCTCAGCCAATTAGCAAGAAAAAATAAAAAGGAGTAAGGATGTGGCTCTGTGGTTAAGCACCTCTGAATTTAATCCCTGGTACCAAAAAAAAAAAAAAAAAAAAAAATCCCACAGCCAGTGCTGGCAGGGCTGGTCAAGGAGCTGTCTGGCTGCTGTGATACCCCCTCCTGTGGACACAGACTTCCCTTGACATAGTGCAGGGCCTCTCTTCTGCCACCCTCTGGGAAGTGGAGACCAGGCCAGCTTTGCTGTGCAGGGAAGCCAGGCCCTTTCACCTTGGCTGTGTGGGGCAGGGCTGAAGTCCTGCTGTGTCCTGAGCTTCTGGGACTCCTGAGTGCTGGGCTTCCCTGTGGGTTTCCTGCCTTTTCCTCTTGGAGACCCGCCTGTGAGAGGCCTTGGAGATCCTGGGAGAAGTCCAGCTGACAGGGCTTTCTGCATAGTGGCAGATTTCCTAGGACCTGTCACACCCATTGTGAATCAACCAGTTTGATTTGTGGCTTGGTTGATTCACTCACTGATTTATAAACAACTCATTTGCCCCTTAACATGTGCCAGGCACTCCCCTGACCTGTGCTGGTAGGGGCCTGGGAAAGGCTTCTGGGAGGAAGACCAGCGAAGAACACTGTTGGCTGAGGGGTGTCCTAGGACGGGCTTTGGGAAGGAGCACTGATTTGGAGTGACACTTCCCACCTAAGCTTCCAGGTGCATGGACACCTGGGTTTCCTCCTCTGTAAATAGGGAGAGCTGTCCCCACTGCAGGTTGCTGTGCTATTCCTTAAAATATTAACTTCCAGGCTGGAGGTGTGGCTCAGAGGTTGAGCCTTGCCTAGGGTGCCCAAGGCCCGCAGTTCAATCCCCAGCACCACACCAGGAGTAAAAAAAAAAAAAAAAAAAAATTGACCTTCCATAAGGTAGTGAAAGACTCAGAGCTTTCACTCCTAGTCCTTTCCTGCTCCTTCCCACCATCTACTTTCAATTCTTTCACCTTCCTCTGGTTATATTTCTAAATCCCTTGTGTCTGCTGTTCTTTAATCAACATTGTTATGCTAATTAGAGATGTAACAGTCTATCATTACCCCTACTTTCTTCCAATATAGGTAGAAGCACAGTTTGGATTGTATCTCTGGGCATTGTTTGTTATTAATTTATGTGCACATTCAGAGCTGAGCTAGGTAGTAGTCTACTGTTACAGTTTTTCTTTTTCCTGGAATTAATAATTGCCTGACTTTTAAGAAGTCGATTGCTTTCCTTAGTACCTGTCACTGTATTTTTCTAAATGCTGCAACAGATCAGTCAGAAACAGTAATCTAAAATCTCTCACCAACCAGTTTGGTTTCATAGAAGAGACCCAAGTGAGAAGGAAGGAGTTCTTGGTGTGGAAAGTGATGTGTGCTGAGGTAGAACCCTGGAGGCCCTTGTGTCCCCACCTGAGGGGCTTCCGACTTGGGGATGCAAGGTGTTGCTTCCTGAGTCTCGGGTCTCATGGCCTGAAATTAATAAGAACTCAAAGAATCAGAGCAGAGTCGATAAGTGAGATGATGGTAACCTGTAACTGAGCTTCAGAACGTGACTCAGGGTGACCTTCTGGGATTTCTTCTTTAAAACATTATGATACAGGGCAGGAGCTGGGGATCGGGGTAGGGCGCTCACCTAGCATGTGCGAGGCCCTGGGTTCAATCCTCACCACTACATAAAATAAATAAGTAAAATAAAGGTATCGCGTCCAACTACAATTGAAAAATAAATATTTTAAAAAATATTATGATACAATGTTAGCACAGCCAGTTGTAGATACTGTTTTTGGTGGGATTGAGGATTGAACTCAGGGACACCCTATCACTGAGCCCTTTCACTGGCCCTTCTTATGTTTTATTTTGAAACAGGGTCTCTCTAAGTTGCTGAGACTGCTTCAAACTTGTGATCCCCCTGCCTCAGCCTCTTGAGTCACTGGGATTACAGCCATGTGCCATCGCACCCAGCAAACATGACTGTTTCTAATGTACACAAGGCCCTGGGTTCAATCCCCAGTTCTTCCCTTCCGCCCATTAAAAATTAGTGGCTATTTCTAAATTGTAAAGTTTATTTCTTTCTGTATTTGACAGTTGAACTCTTTTAGGCTGGATACATTATTAGCTATGAATGATATTTCTGTCTTTCAAAAAAAATCTGGGGAAGGGAGGGGGCATGGGGCAATTAATGATAGTAGAATGTGTACTATCCAAAGTACATGTATGAAGACATGAATTGGTGTGAATATACTATGTATACAACCTGAGATATGGAAAATTGTGCTCTATATATGTAATAAGAATTGTAATGCATTCTGATGACATATAAGTTAAAAAAAACTTACATAAAAAAATAAACTCGGACACATTCTCAGTGTGAAAAAAATCTGATAGTGATTTTTACTCTTCTTGAAATATATCAGAGGTTATAATGGTGCATGGGGCAAGATGAAATGTTATTGTTAATTAAGATATTGTGTTGAAGAAGAAGGGGTTCACAAGAACAGCTAAAATGTGTACAGCAGAATGAGATTTGGAATGACAAAGTTCTGAAGTCTCATAGGCCTACATTTCTTAATTTATGAAACAGAAGGGTAGTTATTAAATGCTCTCTGGTATTTAGAGATTATCCCTTTGTGTTTCATTGGCTGTATTCAGTGGAGATATGTGACGGCTTCCTACCACCCTTAGATGTCGCTCTCCCTGTCCTTACCCGCCTTCTTTCTCTGGCCCTGTGAGCCATGGTTGGTGCTGCTGATGAAGCCGCAGTGACTGTCCTCTGCATGGCTTCACTCAGACTTGAAAACAGCTGTTGTCAGGTTTTTTTCTGTTTATCAAGCCAATACCCTAAAGGCCACTTTCCCTCCAGGGCTGTTATAACCCTGTCACTTCTCTAGTGAAGCACAGAGCTCAAGAATCTGTGCATGCACTGATCTTGCCAGCACTGTCCCACTCCTGCATCACCAGCTGTTCCTGTCACCTCTGCCTTCTTCCTCACCTGACACCGCCATCCCTGGGACTGGTCAGATGGCTTCCTCTCAGACATGGCTGTTCTAAAACCTTTTCTCAAGTAATAGATGCAAGTGGTTAAAAAAAAAAAATCCCTCAAAATACAAAAATGCGGGTCTTTCACATCCAGACTTAAATGCCCCTGTTTTCTTCCACAGATGCAGGTGCTCTTCAGTTTCTTGCATGATCTTCTGGAGTTATCTACAACATGCCTTCCCTGCCTCCCTGTGTTTTGAACATAAAGGGCAGGGTACCCTCTACACATTGAGTCTTGTTCTTCTGAACATTTCACTTGAAGGTCTTTCCTCATCTGCCCACTGCCCAGCTGCATACAGCAGAGGGCGCCATTTGCCCAGAGCAGCCCAGGAGCTTGGGCTGAATAATGCAGGGCAGAAACCCTGGCTGTACAGAGCTTTCTTGAGACTGTGACATCTACTGAGTGAAGCAACTGTAACTTCTCTAATGAGGATGGGCATTTAGCTGACTATCAGCCAAGATTTGGTTTAAAGAACAATTGTCCTCAAATATGATTCTCAAAAGATTCGAATTTTTAGTGACTTTTGTGACAGTTATTTGGTGCTGGCAGCGCCACAGCCAGGGATGTCTAACTTGGTTTTGTTTCATCTCTCTGTAGGCCCTTTGTAACTGCGGGGAGCCAGAGACAGCAGACACTTCACCAGCTTGAGCCATGCGCTGCAGACACAGTGCTATATCTCTCCTCCCAGTAGCTGGTCAGGCCAGCAGTACAGACCCTACAGCTTCTTCACTAAATGTATGTAGACTGGCACACACTTCCACCTCCTGCAACAGGAAAGTAGGGGTGCTTTCCTGACTTGATTTTTAAAGAATTAACATTATAGTGATTGTTAAACTAAAAATGCATGATCTTGTTCAAGAATTATCTCACATGCCACAGCTGTATTTGGAGAGCGCTAGTTTACTTGGAGCCCTTTATTTGGGGCACCTGAGGCCTAAAGGTATTGAATTGTGCCCCAGATACCCTGCTGATTTAGAGTCACACCAAGAAGGCACGCACTGTTTTTAGCTGGGCCCTAGCTGAGGAGATAGGACATCTCATCTTGAAAAGTTCAAGAGACTCACTACCTACGCTTCCTATTTCTGATAGTGTTTGAAAGTGTGATCTGGACTAAATTAGCTCATCAGGCAATCAATGGAGATGGAGTTCACAGTTTAGCAGTAGGTTAAATTTTGGATAACCAAGGCAATTCATGATGATTCTAGAATGTTCAGCAGATATAGAAAAATCAGAAGGGATTAGCTGGCCAGTGATCTGCTGCTCCAACAATGGACTGCCGCTCTTTTCACACAGCACCATGTCCTGTGCCTCCCTGGGCTGTGTGGTGACCGTGGAATTCTCCACTGTGGAGATGCGGATCATTTTAGTGTGGAAGTCTCATGGTACCTGGATTAGTGGCATAGTGACACAGAAATGAGGTCAGGTCATGGGGCTGGAGTACCACAGGCTTGGTTGTACCTGTGGATTTAGGTTCAAGGAGAAGAGAGGTGGCTAGAGCTGGGCCCGCTGGTCTCTCGCCCTCATGCCCACAGCCTCATTTTTTTCTGAGTTGACTTTGACCCTTAGAGGAGTATTTTAGACCCAGAGGCCTTGGGAATTTTATTTCTGATCATCTTTTCCCTGCTTGAAAAAGGCTCTTCTCCAACTCTTCTTGTTCAAGTGTGCCCTTCATCCTTGCACACCTGCAATGTTGACCCACATCTGCCTCTGACTCTCCACCAGCCCTTCTTGTCCTCAGTTATGTGGACTACTGAGGTCATTGCTCCTGAGTCCTGCTGAGCTGGGCTGCAGTGAGAAACCCTCTGTGGAAGCCAGTGTGCTTTTCTATTTCAGGAGTGTAAGGATGGCCTTAGGCCTGAGCCTAAGTGACTCCATTTTAAAAACTTCAGTTTGAAAGCTGCAGTCTCACCTGGCATGCCTAAGGGAGCCCTCCAGTATGGCCTCAGACACAAACAAGTCACTTCTCCCCACCCTGAAAAACAGAGTGAAGCCTCTGTCAGGCTGTTCTCCCCTGAAAAATGGAAAGGTGAGAAAATCAGGGAGGGACCACCAGACCAGATGTTTTAACCCCAGGGTGAATGTTGTCACTGAGAAATCTGGTGGTAACTGATAAGGATTGAAAGGGGGGTCAAAAGCCCCAAAATTTAGTATAAATAATAGAGCAAATGAACAGACATTCAGCCAGCCAAAACAAGGATGCACCCAAGCTGGAGAGTCTGATGAGGACCTGGACTGACATCTCATCACTTGTCATCTTGTGCCTGATCCTTACCACTCTCCAACTCTACAGCCACATCTTGACCCTGGTGAGAGCCGCAACTTCTCCCTGTGACCCTCTCCTCAGCTGGCCATCAGCTCCATTCCAGGAGAAGCCTGCCTTGGTTCCTGACCTGATCACCGCGGTCTGAGTGAGTGTGTGTCTGCTGGACATAAAGCCTAAGGCTTGAGACTTTTGAACTTAGCATGCAGAGGGAATGTCTGTCATTAGCCTGTCATGATTAAGTGTGTTTGCAGTGCTTAGAATTAATCTAGAATAGTTTGCTGTGAATTGATTATGTCTGTTGCAGTGCCTAGCATGAACAATGGTCATCTTCTTGGTTAAGAACTTATAGAGTGAAATTTTATTAAGTGATTCTTGTGAGTAAAGCATTGAAAAGGGCAGAAGTGCAGGGACATTCTTTATTTCTCCCCCTCGACTGCATATGTTGCAACTTTGCCCCTCATGACAATGAGGAAATAGCTTTTGAAATTCTAGATCTCCAAGACACAAAAAATCATGGGTTTTCAAAACTTACTAAAGAGGATGTAACCTTGTACTTGTTGAAACTGTCCCCTATTGTAGAGGCCTCACTTAAATGCCATGGGTCCCATTTAGTAAGTGGTTTTACTTGCATGATTATGAAAGAACTTGTGTTGGGGCTGTGGCTCAGTGGTAGAGCATTGGGCCAGCTTGCACAAGGCCTCAATCAAGTTCAATCCCCAATACTGCAAAGAGTAGAAAGAGTTCAGTATATCAATGTGGATGCTACAATGGATTGTGCATGCGGTGTGTGTGCACATGCACACATGTGTTTCAAACATGAACTTCACTCACATAAGTGTAAGTTAACAGGTGTATAAGTTAACCTCATTGTCCCTCCAGAAAGTGTCATAAAGAGTTGAAATAATAGTAAATCTAAATAGCCTTTGAAGTTCAACAGTCTTATACTTGATATTAAAATAGTAAAATGCATGTTAATAAAGAACTTAATTCAATAGGTAGGCGTTAAAAAATCATGGTTGTGAATAATATTTATGAATGTGGGAAAATATTCACAGTGTAACAGTCAAATAAAATTGTGCCTATGCAGGACCTATATAAAGGAAACAAAAGCAATAAAATAAAAAAAATTCTGATAAACATAAAAATTAAAATAACAAAAATATTACCACTTAAATTGATAAATTGAATAATAATACAATGAATAATAATACAAAATTTCAGTTTTATCTAGTGAATCATAAGTTCCATAGAATTTCTTTTTTTGTTGTTTTTTTAATTTTTATTTTTTATTAGTTGCTCGAGACAATACAATGATCTTGACATATCATACATTTGATTCAAATGGGGTATGAATTCTCATTTTTCCACGTGTACAGATTGCAGGATCACATTGGTTATACAGCCAGATATATACATACAGTAATACTAGTGTCTGTTGTATTCTGCTGCCCTCCCTATCCCCCCTCCCCTCCCCTCCCCCATATCACCTCTCTCTACCCAATCTACTGTGATATATTTCTCTCTCTCACTCTTTTTTCTTTCCTTCCCCCTCACACCAACATATATGTATTTTGTATAATGATGAGGGTCTCCTTCCATCTTCTGTGCAGGGGAATTGCACAAGAGTTCCATAAAAAGTAGCATTGAATTTTTAATTTAAATTAATGATTAAAACTGTTACCTTGTGGGGTGTAGTGGCGCATACCTATAATCCCAGAGGGTTGGGAGCTGAGTCAGGAGGATTTTGAGTTCAAAGCCAGCCTCAGCAAAAGTGAGGCTCTAAGCAACTCAGTGAGACCCTGTCTCTAATTAAAATACAAAATAGGGCTGGGGATGTGGCTCAGTGGTTTGAGTGTCCGGGAGTTCAGTCCCCATTACCCTAAAAAAAAAAAAATAAAAGTGGAACAATCAATATATCAAATTTGTGACACAGCCTCTCTGAATATGTATATTGTTTCTTAAATATCAGTTATATCATGGAATTTAAAGTATGTTTACAAGCATTTTATGTTGGCATCCCCCCATCAACACAAGATATTGAACTTAGGACCTTGTGCATGCTGGGCAAGCACTCTGCTACTGAGCCACATCCCCAGCCCTTCTTACTTTTATTTTGAGAAGGGTCTTGCTAAGTTATCCAGGCTGGTCTTGACCTTGCCCTCCTCCTGCCTCAGCCTCCCCCACTGCATCCAGCCCAGTTCATAGCTTTGGAAAGTTGATCCCATTGAAAGAGTCTTTCATATGTTGGTTGTTTCCTATTAGATCATTCACAAGGGTGGACTCAGCCTCCCTTTTCCTTCAATGCCATTTCCTAAGAAAGGGGCCACCATGAGCCAGAGTCAGCTGCCTTTGAAGCAATTTAGTTGATACTTTCATAGTTCCTGGCCTTTACAAGAGGCTGAAAATATTGGAGATTTTCCTGAAGTTCATAATCAGCAGGTATTTCCAAAGTTTTTATCCTTGTTTCAGCCTCATCCTTAAGGTAGCAAGCCAGTCCAGCCAAGTAACTTCTTATGTTGTATTTCACCATTTCTAAGACACTTTAGTGTCTCTGACCCTGGAATGTGTCTTGCAGTCAGCATTAAACTATTTCAAAGTTCAACCCACAGTGTTTTCTTTCCTGTGGTACATTGATTACGATGGGGTATATTGAGGTATATAGTTGCAAATTCTTTTCAAGGTGATCTCAGTTAACTCTCCTAATAACCCTGTGAAATAGAAGGAGAAAGTCTTATTTCCATGTTGTTCTTGAGGAAATGCTCCGGAGGGAGGTTTCATTTGGGGAGTTTGCTTCTGTGCCTACAGACTGGAGGTGCTGGGCCCCTCACCAAGCCTGTGTGGCTGAGCCAGCAGGTCCTCGTCCTCTACCTCAGAGTTTTCTTCAGCTGTCCTATTGGTGAGCCATTTTATCTTTTAGGAAAGAAATGTATTCAATATGACAGCCAAAGAGGGAAGGAAGAGATGGGTCCATGTCCTGGTGGCTGTGGGGGATGGGCAGGGAGCTGCAGGTGAGGTGACACTGGACATGGAGGTGGTGGTGTGCAGAGGCCTGGCTGCCCAGCTGGGAGCCTGAGGCCCTGCTGCTGGCCTCACTTTCCCCCTCACTGAGTGTCTAGAGGTCTGGGCTCACAAACCTTGTGGTAAACCACAAAGCTTCTCAGCGTAAAGAAAGAAGAGCTCCAAGGCCTACATCTGAGGACAGTGGGTATTTAAAAGGGTTAACTCACCATTGTATTGTATATAATAGTGAAAAATTAGAAGAACAAGTCCAATCTGGCCTAGTTACAAAAACAGGATAGCTATCCAATGTAATATTCTCTAGCTTGTGAAAAATCACTTACATAATAAGTAATTACTTATATGATAAGTATTACTGTGTCAGTAATTAATGTGTCAGTAATCTTGATTTTTTAAAGTCATTTATATGTTAAGGAAAATCTAGAAGACTATACACTGTTAAGTGTTTATGTGGGTTAGTGGGTTTGCCAATCATTTAAATTTTCTTCTTTAGACTTTTCTTTAAAGTTTCCCTAGTAAACATCTAGTTTGTGATATATATTCACATAGAACTGAAAAAACATCAGTTGTTTCATACTGACACTTTCAAAGCAAAAGTAATACACATGATAGTGCGTTGGTGTAAGAAATCATGGTTAGCAGTTACTGTTGTCTCTTTCCAAAAATATCTTTTCAGAAATTTTGTGTCCACCCTTAACCTTGTAAAAAGCTTCACCAAGACATCATGTTACAGCTGTGAGTTCGCATCTTGCCCTTCTTGCTTGGTTTTGCCCTCAGTGATCCTGGGTTAGCACAGCAGATACCCCTCTGTTCTGGTACTGGTTGCCTAGTGTCCCCGTGTGTGCACAGACCTGATTTTTGTTACCTGCTCCCTATTACTAAATATTTTTTGTTTGCAAATTTGTGTCATTTATTTAAAAAAACTGAACTTTTTGTACATAGATTGTTGAACTTTTGCAAGTACAGCAATAGGGAAAATGTCTTGCAATTGCTTGAAATATCTTGAAATTACTGCCATACTAGGTTTAAATGTCAAGTATTGCCAGATCGCCTCCTCAAAGGTTGCAGCAGTTTATGTCCCTCTGTACCACCCCATACTTGCCCTGTGTATTCTCAGACTTTACTGATTGTCATCTGGTCCCTGAAACATCTCTCCTAGTTTCACCTGCACTTTCTAAGTTAGGAGAGTGCAGACTCTATTTTCATGTTCATTGGCCATTGTGCTTTCACTTTGGACATCTGTCAGTTGAGGTGCTTTGCCCATTTTTTAATTGGGTGGTTTCTTTTCCTTGTTGATTGGGATAAGCTTCTTGTAAGTTAAGGACATGAGCTTTCTGGCTATCAGATATATTGACTTTGTTTTAATTTTTTTTTCACAGTAAAGTTTTAAAATCCACAGAAGTTTTAAACCTTAATATAGCAAATTTATCAGTCCTAGATCACTTCTGGCTTGTGTTTTGCTTAGAAAGCCTCCTTTTGAAGGTTATATATTTCCCTCTAGGACTTCCATGGTTTACTTTGTTCTGTTTAAATTAGGAACTGGAATTCAAGCCCCTTTCATCCCAGGCCTCAGATGTCTTACGTATTTTATTTTCCTGTGTATAACTTAAAAACACAGTACTTTTCCCAAATTAAATAATAACTGATGGCAGCAAATAATGGAAGCATTTCTGCAACTTGTGATGAACCTCATTTCTTGGGATTAAGCATTTACAAATTGCAAAATGTTGGTTTTATTTTCCTGGTTCATTAAAATCTAAATTCCACTCAGAAGTTCCATTGATATCATAGTTTTACTCTATAGCAATGTATTTTTCCCCATCCCTCTGGACATTTGAATCTCTTTCCACAAGTGTCCAAAACCATTTGCCTTTTGTAAATATAGAGCATACTTAATTTTAAAAATCGAGTATATATATCATTACATTAGAGATTTATAAAAGATAATGTTATACATCTAAACTTGGGTTTCATAAATACATCCAAATGTAATGCTCCAGATTGCCTCAGAACAGGTGAGCAGGTCTCTGGCTTTCTTCATGGCTGGTTGTGTATGCAGGTGTTCTGTGGGCAGTTGAAAGGAGAAGTGCGTGAAATGTTGTAGGAGCCCAAACTGTGAGCTGGGGAGAGGCACAGGCTGGGCTAGTTTTTTCGCTTTTCATAGTTTGGATTTTTCTTTGATGGTTTTGCTGTTGGGAAGGCCACCAAGTGGGTGAATTTGTTTCCTTGTTGTCCCTCAGTAGATGATGATGAGCTCTGTGTTAGCCACCGGGGCACCACAGGGAGACAGTCACGTGTCCCAGAACCCTCTCCTGGTGCTTGTGCTCAGAGCCTGTGTATTTTGTGAGACGCCATTCAGACCTCCACTGTTGGTCAGACTCATGGCCACTCACTAGAATCATGAGATGGCTGTGAGCAACACTAAGGAACAGTCAGTGTGCATGTGATGATGGTACTGTGGCTACCTGTTGTTGAAAGGATAAAGAAATTGAAATGTAAAGGATAAGGTTTGTTTCAAGACCTGTAAAGCTTTTAAGTTCTGTTAAGTTGCATTTGGAACCTGAAATTCATGTGGCAGTTAAAACAACTCCCGGAGAGACCAGTAAAAGTATGTTGAAATCTCCCCTGACTATCTGGTTGTTCTGTAAAACCAACCCACCCTCCCAGAAAGAAACTGGGCAGTCCAGCACGTATACACCTCAGGGCTTAAGCCAATCAGTTCAAATGTATACCCTTCTTTATGCTGACCAATCATCCCTACCCGACTTGTTCCCGCCAGTGAATGTACTAATCATAGTTAAGAGTTGTTTGATTTTCCCGCTGCGTGTGATGATTTGTTATGACGTATGAAGTCCCGGCCCTTTCCAAAGAATGTATATAAGCTCTGTTTAAGCTGTTCATGGGGCTCTTTGTTCTCTGCTCCTCTGAAGTGAGCTCTGAGCCCCAGCATGCTGGACCCCCAATAAACCCTTTGCTGTTGCATGAGACAGTCTCTTGGTGGTCTTTTCCTCCGATGTTCGCCCGACCTTTACATCATAAGTCTTTATCTTTTAGAAGTTTATAGAATAAATTTTGCATAAGTGGAATTTCTTTTCTTTTTTCTTTTTTTTATTATCATTTTTATTTGTTCTACTTAGTTGTACATGACAGCAGAATGCATTTCAATTCACTGTACCAAAAACGGAGTACAACATTTCAATTTTCTGGCTGTACACATTGTAGAGAGGCACCATTTGTGCAGTCATACATGTACCTAGGGTAAAGATGTCCATCTGATTTCACCATCTTTCCTAGTCCCCATAAGCCTTCCCCACTCTCCCCTTTTGCCCAATCCAAAGATTCTCCACTTTCCCATGCCTGCCCCTCCAATCATAGATCACCATCCGCTAATCAGAGAAAACATTTGGCCTTTAGTTTTTGGGGATTGGTTTGCTTTGCTTAGCATAATATTCTCAACCCTATCCATTTACCTGCAAATGCCATACTTTTATTCTTTTTTAATTCGGAGTAATATTCCATTGTGTATATTACCACAGTTTCTTTATTCATCTGTTGATGGACATCTAGGTTGGTTCCACTGTTTAGCTATTGTGAATTTAGCTATTAAAAACATAGCCACACTGGTGTGGCTGTGTCACTATAGTATGCTGATCTTAAGTCCTTTGGATATAGACTGAGGAGTGGGACAGCTAGGTCAAATGGTGGTTCCCTTCCAAGTTTTCTGAGAAATTCCCACACTGCTTTCCAAAGTGGTTACACCAATTTGCAGTCCCACCAGCAAGGAATGAGTGTACCTTTTCCCCCAAATCCTCTCCAACACTTATTATTGCTTGTATTCTTGATAACTGCCATTCTGACTGGGGTGAGATGAAATCAGAGTAGTTTTGATTTGCATTTCTCTAATTACTAAAGATGTTGAACACTTTTTTATATATTTGTTGATTATTTTTATGTCTTCTGAGAAGTGTCTGTTCAGCTCCTTAGCCTACTTATTGATTGGGTTGTTTGGTTGTTTTTTTTTTTTTGGTGTTTTTTGAGATCTTTATATATTCTAGAGATTAGTGCTCTGACATGTGTGTGGTAAAAATTTGGTCCCGTCCTGTAGGCTCTGTCTTCACCTCAGTGATTGCTTCTTTTGCTGAGAAGAAGCTTTTTACTTTGAGTCCATCCCATTTATTGATTCTTGATTTTATTTCTTGTGCTTTAGGAGTCTTGTTAAGGACATTAGGGCCCAATCCAACTTGATGAAGATTTGGGTCTCCTTTTTCTTCTAATATGTGCAAGGTCTCTGGTCTAATTTCTAGGTCCTTCAAGAGTCCTTGGCTGGTTTTGAAAAGATGATCCACATAATCATTTTATATACCTGTTTAAAATATGAAAA
Source organism: Ictidomys tridecemlineatus (assembly GCF_052094955.1). Classification (NCBI taxonomy): domain Eukaryota; kingdom Metazoa; phylum Chordata; class Mammalia; order Rodentia; family Sciuridae; genus Ictidomys; species Ictidomys tridecemlineatus. The sequence continues at coordinate 34,200,605 of NC_135488.1, read as the reverse complement.
TTAAGCTGGACATAGTGGCACATGTCTGTAATCCCAGTGACTTGGAGGGGCCAGGCAGGAGGATCCTAACTTTGAGTTCAGCCTCAGCAATTTAGCAAGACCCTGTCTCAAAAAAAATAAAAATAAAAGATATAGATATATATGTATTTATAATATGTATATATTATGTATATATACAGAAAATATTAATTTACACATAAAATATATTTTATGTACATATAGTTTATGTGTATATTGTAGTTTATGTATGTATGTATTTATAATTCAGATATACATGTATATGAAAATTTTTTAAAAGGCTTTGGATAAAAGATCTCTTTGGAACAGCTTTTGTGCTGTTGGTTTTATTTAACATCCTTCAAAGCACTTCTAAATTCAGGCTTGGTGGACAGTCAGTCATTAGGTGTAGAAGCTGTTGGTTCTCCTCAGGTCACTTTTACCTTTCATGTTTCTTCCACGTGCTGTCTTTGTTTTCTCTTGCACTTTGAGACTTCTGCTGTGATTACTATTTATTATCTCTTTAAAAGGCCATCAGTTAGGGGCTGGGGATGTGGCTCAAGCGGTAGCGCGCTCGCCTGGCATGCGTGTGGCCCGGGTTCGATCCTCAGCACCACATACCAACAAAGATGTTGTGTCCGCCGAGAACTAAAAAATAAAAATATTAAAAAAAATTCTCTCTCTCTCTCTCTCTCTCTCTCTCTCTCTCTCTCTCTCTCTCTCTCTCTCCTCTCTCACTCTCTCTAAAAAAAAAAAAAGGCCATCAGTTAGGACAAGTTGTTTTTTAATGGACCACTCAAAAAGACAAAAATGCCACTTGTTAGGTCAGTTGAGGTGGTTCCGGGAACAAAGCACCAGGAACAACCAATCAGGTGCCAACAGACAAGAACAGCTAGGAAAGAGGAGACAGCAACTAGGCCAGCAGTCTCCATGGGAAGGATCAGTCAAGTGTGGCCTTGGCTCCTCCCCCTCACAGGACCCCTGTTAGTTTCTCCTAATAAGACCACATCTGTTAACTTGCCTACAGAAGTTCCTGCAAGACCAGATATACAGATTCACCAACCAGCCCGTCAATCAACTACTTCTTCAAGACCGCCAGCCCCTGATGCCCAAGATGGAGTCCTACAGCTCATGACCAACTCCTCTAGCTCAACCAGACCCCAAGGGCTGCCCCCTCCATCCTTTGAGGAAGTACCTCTTTTTTGTAACCCCTAGGGAATTTCCCTTACTACTACACTTCCTCAGGTTTGACACCTGTGGCCAGATCCTTCGAATCTCTTCCCCAACCTTTGCTCCTATGGGGTTCTTTTTCTGGTGCAGTGGTGCCCTAACAAAAATCTAAGCCTCCGCATGCCCTTTACTTTTTTTTGTGTTCCTTTCACCTTGGTCCCTCAATTAACTCTGTACAGTGAGGCTGAATTAACCTGGCTTGTCACCACCTCCCTTTCCAGGGCAAGGTGGGCCGACTTTCTACCAGTAAAGATTGGACTCTCCATGGCCTCCTCCCTCGCTGCCTCTGGACTCGGGGCAGGAGGACTTGGTTATGCAGTAACCGCTACTCAGAAGCTTGAACAATTTAGGGAAGTGGAAGGAGCATCTGCTGCCTCTCTCACTTCCCTACAAAGGCAAATAACATCCATTGCCCAAGTTTCATTACAGAACTGTGGAGCCCTCCATCTCCTGACAGCATACCAAGGAGGAACCTGTCTATTCCTGAAAGAAGAATGCTGCTGCTACATCCATGGCACTGGATTGGTCGAAAAGAACGTTGACACCCTCCGTTAATTGGGCGAAACTTAAATAGCAACAATCAAAGGACCCCTGGCCAAGCTGGCTAAACTCAACCCTCATTACGTGGCTGACTCCCAGTCTCACTCCTCTATTAGTAATAGGACTTCTATTAATGGTCGCTCCCTGCCTCCTCAGGTTCGCCTGAAAGTGAAATCACCAGAGTGACCTACAACCAGATGCTCCTACACCCCCACAGTCGCCTCCCCACCAAACTGACACCCTTCCTCCCAGAGCCCTTAGCCAGCAGGAAGTAGCCAGATGAAATTTGGTGCCCTATATCATCAGGATGCTAGGTATGTTGAGGAGGCTAAGGGATCAAAGCACCAGGCAACAACCAATCAGGGGCTACCAGACAAGCAGTGATAACCATCGTCAATCAGTAGGGTCTCCTGAGTGATCCTGGAAGGTCATGGAGCTCAGCAAGATCCTCTGACCAACCCAGGAGGACAAGCGACCCAAAAAACCTCCCTTCCTGTCCCAAGCCCTCCCTTCCTGCCCTAAACCTGATAAATTTACAATCCATCTGAGCCTGGGTGCGACTTCCCTGGACCCACTCTGTTGGACTACAGAGTCTCACCCAGGAGCAAATCTCAATAAAGCCTTATTCGGCAGCTTTTAGTCTGCCTCCTCTTGGTCACCAGTGCCTGACCTTACACCACTAATTTATGTGAGATGCCTTTGATTGATTGTAAGACTCCAATTTAAATTATTTTATTTGATTTATGAAACAGCTTATCTTGTGTTTTTGTTTGTTTGTTTTGGTACCAGGAATTGTACCCAGAGGTGCTTGATCACTAAGCTACATCTCCAGCCCTTTTTATTTTTTGAGACCATGTCTCACCAAGCTTTAGAACCTCTCTAAGTTGTTAAGGTTGGTCTCGAACTTGGGACCCTCCTGCCTCAGCCTCCCAAGCTGCTGGGATTATAGGTGTGCACCATCACGCCTGGCAAAATAGCTTACCTTTTGTCCAGTTTTACACACGTAAAGAATTAGGACAGTACAAAGCAGCCATAGTCTGTCTACATGGGGTTACACATATCAGGTATTTCCAGGAACTATGACTAAACCATCCACTGGATGTATTTGCCCATTTCCAGGCTTCTGTGTGGCACAGAATTGCCACACATTGACCCCAGGGGCCTCTCGTCCCCGCCAGACCTAGTCTTGTTTCTCCACATCACCTCACCCCGTTCTTTTGAAACAAAACTCAGGCACCCTTTCATTTCATTCATATCACTTTCAGTGTATCTCTAAAAGACCAGAATCAGAAACCTCTTTGCAGGGCAGGGATGTGGCTCCATGGTGGGGAGCTTGATGTGAAGACTTAAGTCCCAGGTTCCATCCCCAGTATTGGGGGAAAAATCATGGCTCCATTATCATTCCTAAAAATTACTGGTGACACAGTGTTATCAAATAGCCAATTTGTTCATACAAATGTACCCATTTGTCTGATTTTAAAAATTGTTTTACACAATTTGTCTGCATCAGGTTGCAGAGAGGTCAGCACACCTGAAGTTTCTCCTGTGTCTTTTAAGGCTCTCTTGGTCTGTCCCTCTCTCTTCCCTCCTTGCTGCTGTTGTGTTGAAGAAGTCAGGTGTTTTGTCCCATAGTGTTTCCAGGGTTGAGCAGCCGTGGGGTCCTTGATGTCCTTTCCCCTCTGGACCTCCTATGATTTGGTTGTTAGATCTCAGGGCTCCACCAGGTTCAGGCTTGGTGCTTGGCCCAGCAGGCACATGCTTAGGGAGTTTGGAAGGCGAGGCCTGGCGTACCCCAGTTTGGGGTGGGAAGGTGGGCTGAGGCATCCCCCTGTGACAGCCACTGTGGTTTAACCACCCAGAATCAGCTGGCACTGCTCTTTCCCCCAAGCTCTCTGGTGAGTTCTACACCCCCACCCCCACCCCACCCCTGTGGTGGTGCCTCTCACTCCTATAGCCACAGGGACCCTCGGAGACCTAACTGCTGTTCTCACTTTGGTCTTGCCCAGGAAACCCACCAACAGCTGGCCGACAAGAAGGGTCTCCATGTGGTGGAATTCCGGGAGGAATGTGGTCCCCTGCCCATCCTGGTCGCCTCCCCCCGGGGGGCCTTGAGGAAGGATCCCCAGCCAGAAGAGGAGGTTCCCGACATCAGGCTGGACTGGGAAGAGGTGAAGGCTGCACAGGGAATGAAGAATCTGTGTGTTCAGGTCTCAAGAGGGCCGCCACCTGACTTTCCCACCACTGACCTTCCCACCACTGACCTTCTGCCACCTGGCCTCCCCACTGCAGCACTGTGCCTGCTGCCCTAGGCGCCTGGGACTCCCCACTCACCTTGCCATGTTGCCTGGTTTTGTTTTTGTTTTCTCAGGAAATTCCAACCTTCTTTACTTGCATATAAATAATTCTAGTTTTGATTTATTGATCACATGATCTATGCCAGGCAGTGTGACAGGGATGTTATGTACTGACCTCAGTTCAAGACTACTTTAAATACTCCATGAAACCAGCAAAAGTAAATGGAGCAGGGAGACAGGAAAAGACCCACCCAGGGGTAATGTGCACAAGGATGTGAAGGGCTGTGGTGGCTGTGCCCGAGGCCCACTCGTGCTGGCCCATCCATGGGAGGTGACCTCCTGCCCTGTCCCCCATGGCTGCACCCACCTCCAGCAGGGCCCAGGCTGCCCTGGTGGCAGGAAGTGCCTCATTGTTCCAACTTGCACATCAAGTGCCAGCAGCAAGAACCTCTTGTCACACACTTGACACCGCTTGTGTGATGTCTAGAGAAATGTCTCCTCACCTCTTTTTGCCCATTTGAAAAATTGAGTTATTTGTGTTTTTATCATTGAGTTGTAAAGATGCTTTAGTATTGTGGACACAGGCCCCTGTAAGGGTGTGACCCACCATGTTCCTCCTCCATGGGCGGATCATCATTTCCTATTTCTTTTAATACTTTCTCTGCCCCCATCCTCCTCCAGTCCTCTGCCTACCCAGGTAGGCCCTTCTCACAGTCCCCCAGTTTATTGTCTTTAAGACAATAGAGTAGTTAAAGCACAATTAATGCCAACATGTTTTTTACACATGTAGATGTGCAATGTATGATAACAACACAGAGACCAGGCAGGAGTCCTGGAAATACACTGTCATGTGGTTCTTGCATGGGGTCATTTGAAGGTGGACTGGTTAAGGTAAAGATGTGCACTTAACCCTATTGTAAAGGAGTCACTAGCATGACACAGAGCTGTAGCTATTAAGCCAGCAAAGAGAATGAGATGCAATCTTAAAAATAACTCATTGTGCTGGTGCAGTGGCACACACCTGTAATCCTAGCTGCTCAGGAGGCTGTGCAGGAGGTTCGCAAGTTCAAGGCTAGCCTCAGCAACTTAGCAGGACCCTGTCTAAGAAAGGGCTGGGCAAACATACAATGCTCTTGATTTGTTGATTATACATGTCCTTTGATTAAAGTCCAAACATAACAAGTCTTTAGAGACATTTTGTATCAAAAAAAAAAAGAAAGAAACTGTGTTCTTTTGCAAGTTGCTAGATAATGTAGAAATTTGGTACAAAAGAAACAAAATGCAAAAAATGTGTACATATAAATAGTGAACAGGATTGCCTGAAGCGTGTAATACTTGTTTATTTAGTGTGTGCCCTTGCAGACTATTTTACATGTTTGTATGACATGACATACCTGTATGTGTGAGAGTGTGTATGTGAGAGAGAGAGAGTGTGTGAGTGTTTGTGTGTGTGTGTGTGTGTGTGTGTGTGTGTGTGTGTGAGAGAGAGAGAGAGAGAGAGAGAGAGAGAGAGAGAGAGAGAGAGAGAGAGAGTCTTTTATATACAAAAGAGGCTGAAATGTCTATCCAGGCAGAATATGTGATCAGACCCAAGCCTGTGCAGGGAGTTGGGTGACCATTAACTACGCTGATCTGATGGGTCACAAGTCCCAATGTGTGTCACCCACACTTCAGTCAGCAACAGCAGCCAATCTCCCAATTGTAGCAGCATTAGTTAGTTTCCCTGCACACTCTGTGTTCCTGACATCACAGTGCTATAAGTTGGTGGCCCTCGTTAAGCAAAGTCATATTTGCAAAACAGCATTATTTGTTTTTAAAGCTTTTAAAGAAATGATTTTCTTGGGGGAAAAAAAAAAGGCTTGGGACCCAGCTCAGTGGTGGATTGCTTGCATTGATGTGGGAGGCTATGGGTTCCATCCCCAGCACCACAGAACAAACTCAAAAAACCCTCAATCCAGGAGAAGGCAGGAAAAGAGGAGAAGGGGAACAAGGAACTGGCGGCCCCAAAGAGAAGCCTGGGAAGTTCAAACCAGCCGTTCCTCGACCGCACTAAGTGCAAGCCCTCTGAACACCTGTGCACATCCTGTCAGCGCACTGTGCTGTGTCCTGTTGAGCTTAACTTTGTCCTCCTGGTGTTCCCCTTCAGGGTCTGTCCACTTCTGGCAGCAGGCTGGTCGCATCTCCAGCTTTGGTCATGGCGTCACCCACCTCTCCTCGCAGTTCTCAAGTATTCAATGTTCTGCCGTGCAGTGCATGCTCCCTGAGGATGGTACATCTTGGAGAACTGTCCCATCATCATTCAGGTGGTGTCCCTCTTTGTAACTGGCAGTTTTCCTTGCACGTAGTTAATATAGTCTGAGCTTCATACAGTGACTACTGCTTTCCTTCACTAGAGTTGGCCCCGTGTTTCCCTCTTCAACACTTCACTCTTAATCTACGGTGGTCCCCTCGTACCCACGGTTCAGCTCACCAAGGTTTCAGGTACTTGTGGTCAACTGCAGTCCCAAACTGTTAAGTGGAAAATTCTAGAAATAAAAAAATTTCCTAAGTTTTAAATTATATTTCATTGTGTGTAATGCTATGAAGTCTCGCACCGTCCCCCTGAGGTATGAATTGTCCCTTTGTCCAGTGTGTCAACACTGTATACGCTCCCTGCCTGTTACTCACTCTTGGTAGCCATCTTGGTTATCAGATGGACTGTTGCAGTATCAGTGCTGACACTCACATATCCCTGATTTTACTTAAAGCTTAAGGGGAGCGATGGTGGGAAGTTTATTGAATTATGTTAAAATTATTCTATTTTACTATTAGTTACCATTGTCAATCTCCTCCTGTGCCTAATTTATAACAGTCATAAGAATGTAGATATAGGGGAAAACAGTGTATATAGGGCTCAGTGCCATCTGCAGCTCAGGCATCCACTGGGAGTCTCGGGATGTATCCCTGGGTGGGGGTACTACTGTATATTTTAAGTGGACTTCTAGACACCAAAGGGTTGGAACCTGTTTTTTGAACCCCTCTGATAATCTCTGTTAATTGGTACGTTTAGGTCCCTGACGTATAATGTGATTATTGATCCAGTTGAATTAGTATCTGCTGTGCTTCGTACCGTTCTGTGTAATTGCCCTGGTTCTTTGTGCCTGTTTTTGTCTGTCTCTTCTTTTCCTGCCTTTTGATTCCATCTACTCACATTTCTCAGCACACCTGTTATACTTCTTTTTAAAAATCTTTTTTAGTGGTTGCAATGTACACTGACAACTAACCCAGGTCCACTTTCAGATGACACTGCTGGGTGGAGACTGGTGTCAGTACCTCACAGCAACAAAGCATTCCTGGTGCTCCTGCCACCCCATGTCACACTGTCATCTCACATGTACGTATACAGTTCTCATCGAGGACATTTGTTAATTTTGTTCTGAACAAACTTATCCAAGAAAACTTAAGTTGTTTTTCTTTTTTATGTAAGTCTCTTTCTGGCCGGGATCATGGTCCTTGTCTTTAAAGGACTTCTTTTAGCATTTCTTGCCAGGCAGCTTCCTGGTGACACAGTCCCTCCGTGGTGTGTCTGAGAGTCTCTATTTCTCTTCACTCTGAGGCTGAGTTTTCAGGACATGGCTGTAGGTTGGGGGGCTTTCACCTCAACACTTCTAAGTGTTTTGCTCCACGCTCTTCCTTGAATATTTTCTGAGCAGTTGGATATATTGTGTCTCTGTTCCCAGAGGGCGGGCTTCTTCCTCTGGCCCCTTTAAAGTGTGTGTGTGTTTGATGGTGGTTCTGTTTTGGTGTTGGCTTGGCTTTCTCTTGGTGCTGCAGTTTGGATTCCTGGAGGCTGAGGCTGGGTGGAGTTCTTTTGTTGTTCCTTCTGCTTGAAGTTCTCTGAGCCATTTTGATTTGGTACTAATTTGGGAAGTTCTCCTCTTCTCTTCCTTGGATTCCCATATTGTCTATATGACACCTCTTATCTTCCCACAGTTCTTAGATGTTGGTTCTTTCTCTCCCTGTCTCCCTCCCCCTCTGCCTCCCTCTCTCTCCCTTTCCCTCTCCTCCTTTCCCTCTCCATCTTGCTCTCCCTGTCTCCCTCTCCCTGTCTCCCTCATCTCCCTCTCCCTCATCTTCCTCTCTCGGTCTCCCATCTCCCTCTCCCTCTCCCTATCTTGCTTTGCTTTGCTGTTTTGGAAGATTGTGTTGACATAGCCTCAAGCTGAGACATTCTTTGCTCAGTGGAGTCCAGTATGTTAATGAACTCATCAAAGCTGTTCCTCATTTGTGTCCCAGCATTTTGTGTCTCCATCCCTTGCTGCCTTGTCCCCTCTGCTGGTGCCTGTCTTTCCATGAGAGCCCTTGGCAGGTTAGTCATGGTTGTTTGGGGGGTTCCTGGTCTGAGGGTCCCAGCATCCCTCCTGGTGGGAGTCTGGTGTCCATGCTTGTTCCTCTCTCAGGCCTTTGCCTTTTAGTCTGCCTTGTAACTCTAGCACTGGGGAAGGGAGCTCCTGGAAATAGGCCTTGGGGAGTGTCCAGGAGTGGGAGGCAAGCTTTTTGTGGCCCCTCCAGCGGGTCCCCGTCTCCTGAGCCTGCATCCTGGGCTGGGAATGTCCCCAGTGCTTCTCCCTGTTGCCCTCTTAGGTGGAACAGCAAGCAGGACTCAGGGTGCTGGAGCTGGGTGCCTGCCTTCCCCCAGGTGACACAGGCTCTGGTGAATCCCAGTTGTTCAGACTCTGATAAAGCAGTTTCTCTAGAGGGCAGCCTTGTTAGGAACAGAATGCTCTGGCGTATGTCAGAAAGGTCCAGAAACATGAGGAACCTGGAGACAGTCTCAGTGGGAACACTGAACTCCTGCAGGTAAAACCCTCAAAGGTGGAGGGCCCCTGTGATTTGGCGGTGGTTCTGAGTTTTTCTTTTTTCTTTTTTTTTTTGGTGCTGAGGGTTAAGCTCAGGACCTCACTCTGCAGAACAAGCTCTGCCCACTGGGTTCCCTCCCTGGAGTTTTCAATATTCAACTTGCCTACTGAGCCTCCAGAAATCCATCAATCACAGCCTGCCTTTGCCAAGACTAGTATACACATTTTCATAGCAGCTTTGTTTATAGACAAGAACTAGAAACAGTGCAGGTGTCTATCAGCAGGTGAGTGGATGCAGGCTCCCCAGGCCCACCTTAGGAGACGGGGGGGGGGGGCAGGGGTAGGGCCATACAGCTGATCACTCAAAAATAGGAAAGGAAAGGGTGAGCTATTGGCACTTAACATTGATGATGCTCAAAATAATTATGTTGAAAGAAGCCAGATTTTAAACAAAATACAACATGCTGTATGATTCCATTTATTGAAACTTCTAGAAAGTATATAGTAACAAAAAGCAGATCAGGGGTCACCTGAAGATGTGTGGGGGATGGTGGAGGTGTGAAGGGATTGCAGAGAGGCAGGAGGAAACTTTTGGGGTGATAGACACATTGGTTATGTTGATTGTGGTGCCCTCACAGCTGATGCATAGTATTGGAACTGAGCAGAGTGTGCTTGAAATGTGCAGGTTGCTGCCCTTCATTGAAACTGTTTTTTGAAATTAGCTACAACCAACAGGGGACAGAGAAGCCTCCAAGTGGTCTCTTCCTTTACTGAAGACTATGATGTAGAAATTGATTCCAGAAGAAATCTCTTTCCTGTCCATGCAATGTTTTGAGCTTAGCAGTGCTTACCTGCTGTGTGGCTAAATCGATCCTGCTTCAAATGCTGGGCAAGATCTTCAGGGGTGTAAATACCACGTAGGCAACATGATGCTAAAAGCGAGGTCTCTCTGCCCCCAGATGCAGGTCCCTTCCCTCATGCATCAATCCTTTGGGGATAAAGGGGAGAAGCCCCGCCTGGGGTTCCAAAGCCTTTGGAAAGAAAGTTGAGGGATCCCGGGAGCAAAGAGGGTTGGGGACGTGCCAAGGGATGAGTAGGAGGTGTGCACTGGGAGGAGGGCGCTCCATGTGGGCCTCCACTGTGTACCCAGTGTTCCATGAGGCTGGTTCAGAGCCAGGGCTGCAGGCCAGGCACATCTGGGCACATTGCAGGTGCAGGGGACTCTGCCGAGCCTAGAGAAGGGGATACTGGTGCTGAGCAGCATATATCAGGGAAATCGGTTGCTCCCACCTGACAGATCCCTTTCCAGGGCAATCTTGGGGCCCTGCTGCAGGGACACCCAGTGAGGATGCTCGAGGAAACCTTTCTGTTCAGGAAGGTGGCAGGGCCAGGCGTGCTGGGGTCCTAGGGTGAGCTGGCTACAGGTTTTTACCTGAAGTCCCCCTGTCCCGCCCCTTGATGATCCTCCTGGAGTCGGGCCCCAAGTGACTTCTCCCTTGGCAGCCTTTGGGAGGCACCGAGGAACTGTCTGGGGCCCTGTCCCTGAGGGCGACAGGGCTTTCAGTGTTTGCTGACTTGAGTCATGGGGAGTTTGTAAGGAGGACTCCAGCCCTCCACCTCTACCCGCAGACATCCAATGGATGGCTAAAGGCAGAATTAGAAGGGCAGCATCTCTGCCTCAATATATGGCCCATCCATCCCCTTTGCCTGAGTCACCTTGGATTTGTTACTGGACCCTGCTGGCTGCATCAGTGCCCACCAGCACAAGGAACAGGAAAAAAAAATGAGAAAGGAAGCAAGAAAGGAAAAGAAAAAATGAAAAAAATAAACTTTATCTGTTTGATCAAACTGGGGAGAAGCAGCTAGAGGCTTGGAGGAAGCCCCTGACCCACAGAAGTGGTTACAGTTTATAGAAACAAAACCCAAGTGATCTATATACATAAATTTCTTTGGCCTGAAGAAGAAGCAAAAACGAGACAAAACACAGAAAATTCCTAGGCAGATGGCCTGTGCCCAGGCCTGATGAAGGGCGGGACCCATCTTAGCTTTCCTGGTTCCTGAGGTGGGCGTGGGGGTTGCAGCAGAAGGAAGTTGCTCTTAATTCAGAATCCAGACCCCCGCGCCCATGCAGTCTGTTTCATGTCCCAGGAACAAGGTCTGATTGATGTGCATCTGAGAGCCAAAGCAGGTGACACAGCTCTCCTGACAAGGCCCCAACTGGCCAATCCTGGGATGATGGACAGACCTCACCTGGTCAGGACCACCTGCTTTGGCAGCTGTGCAAAGCCCAAGCCCTTGCCCTCATTCCCCTCTCTATAAAAGCTCCAAGTCATTGTCACCTCCTAAAGACAGGTGAAGGATGTGGGTCCCCTGCCTTCCCCGTGTGGCTGCACTGATAAAAGTTCCTTTCCTGCTGGGCATGGTGGTGCATGCCTGTAATCCCAGAGATTCTCGGGAGGCTGTGGCAGGAGGATCACATTTGAGGTCAACCTTGGTGATTTAGTGAGACCCTCAGCCACCTAGCAAGACCCTCTCTCAAAACAAGAATAAAAAGGATTGGGGTGTGCTCAGTGGTAAGGCACCCGGGTTCAATTCCTAGTCCTTTACCTGGAGCTGAAGCTCCCTGCCTCCTTTTCTTTTCCAGATTAAATCTTCCCCTGTGCATTCTGTCTCATTGCACTTGGAGTTACCATTGACCCAACTCAGAAATTCCCATCTCTGGTATCTCCACTCGCTCTTGGTACTGGGGATTAGACCAGGGGCTCTGCCACTCAGCTACATCCTCAGCCCTTTTAATTCTTTATCTTGAGTCAGTGCCTCACTAAGTTGCTGAGCCTGGCCTCAAACCCACAATCCTTCTGCCTCAGCCTCCCAAGTCATTGAACATAGGTGGGTGCCACTGTGCTCAGCCTGTGGCTGCATTTGGATGCAGTCCAAGCTGCTGCAGGTTTGGGAAATGTTCTGTGGGCATCTATATAACAGTACCTGGACAGGGGTGCTTTCTGCAGGGGGCGCCAGACCCTCTCGCTGTTTTTTTCTGTGGATGTCTGCCTGGCCTGCAGTGGGTTGTTCACAGGACATTCAGGAGAGATCTAGGGCACTGGGCAGTGCCCTCCATCCAGCAGGTGACCTGGCAGGAAGAGCCCTTGCAGCAGGGAAGTGGGGTGGCACTCTGTAGGTGAAAGCACAGAGCTCTCTGATGACTAGTGACTAACACAATGTGAAGCAGAAACATCCCATGAACTTCATGTTCAAGTACAAAGCCGGCTAGGATGACTGGGTGGCATTGCAATCTCCTGAAGGTCCTTCTTGGATTCATACAAAAAGAGAGAGCGAGGGACTAAGGGGCAGGAAGGAAACACAACTTTTTCAAACACTGAGATCTGGAGTCCAGCTCCCGCCATGTAGTCAGTGAATGAATGGATAATAGTTGTTTTTACAGGACCATGTGGCCTGGGGCTGCTCGGCTTCCTGTGGGCCCTCGGCATTTTTATCTATAAAGCAAGGGCACAGACCAAGGGTGCTGTCAGCTTTCTGTTGCTGTGAGAAAGCGTCTGAGAGAATCCCCTGAAACGGAAACAGGGTTTCTTTTGGCTCATGGCTGCATAGGTCTCAGTCCATGTTACCTTAGCCCTGTTGCTTTGGGCCTGTGGCAGCACAGTAGGACATCCTGGCAGCTGGAGCATGTGACAGAGGAGGCTGCTCACCTCTGGGAAGCGGGTGGGGGTGGGGGTGGGGGTAGGACTGGGCTGGGTCCCAATATCCCCTCAAGGGCACACCCCTAATGATCTCATTCCCTCCACTAGGCCCCACCTCCTAAAGGTTCCATTATGTCCCAAGGGCCACAGGCTGGTGACCAAGCCCGTAGCACATGGGCAATGGGGCATTTAACATTCAAACCACAATACCAAGTGATCATTAACTAGTGGCTAACCCCTGGTCACTGGGCCAGCCCCTCACCACAGTCCAGGCCTGGGGAGATTGTCACCCGCAGACCACCCCTGCAGGCAGCTGCCCCAACCAACATGGAAGTCCTTGGCAGAGGCTCGTTCTTGACAGTGGGGTTTCCTTGAAGAGAAAGCTATCCCCTGCCCTGGGGAACATCCCTGGTTTGCCCACAGAGCAGGGCTGTGTTACTTTTTCTTATCTCTGAGAGCAACTCAATTCATACCTAGTAAACCTAGCCAGAAGTTTCTGTGATTAAGAACAGTGCAGAGCTGGGGGCAGTGGTGCATGCCTGTAATCCCAGTGGCTCAGGAGGTTGAGGCAGAAGGATTGAAAGTTCAAAGCAGCTTAGGGAGGCCCTAAGAAACTCAGCGAGATTCTGTCTCTAAATAAAATACACAAAATGGCTGGGGATGTAGCTCAGTGGTAAGGTGCCCCTGGGTTCCATCTCTGCTACCAAAAAAAAAAAAAAAAAAAGAAAAGAAAAAAGTAAAAAGAAAAAGAATAGTGCAGAAATAAAGGAAAACTCAGCTAAGACCTTAACCCTACAAACGCAGCTGCTTGAGAAAGATGCTGTCTCTGGGGCTAAGGGGATTCACCTCACCAAGACTCAGTTAGCCAATGCTGCCAAAACACATCACCCTCAGGGCTGGGTGAGCTCAGTGGCAGGGCACATGCCTAGCTCATCTGAGGCCCTGGGTTCAGTGCCCAGCACTGAAAAAACAAATTAGAAAAAATATATCATCCTCAGGTCCAGGGAGAGCAGTCAGAGCAGCTGTCTGCCCCTGAGACTGGGCCTGGGAGGACTCACTGGGAGGATGCCAGGGGGCTCATCAAAGGTCCGGGGAATTGCCACCAGTGCGGCCAAAGTCACTCCTAGATGGCAAAATGAAACCTGTGAGCCACGTTTTCTGTGACTCTCAGGAATCCCTTCCACACCTCTGTCCTTAAAACAGGGAAGAGTAATAATGTCACTCAGTCCCTTTGTACTGCTGGGACCACAGTGGTCTTTGGAGGAGATCTCATGGCTGCCCTGGGTCACCCCTGCTTCACATCCCCTTGGTGACCAGTGGTCTCTTCCCACCTGAATGCTGTCCAGACCCGACTCCTGGGGTGCAAGCCTTCCCCTCCACCCTCCACCAGTGCTCACCAGCTGCCCTGGGGCATGGGAGGCTGTGACCCAGGCTTGGGTAGGGCTTCCCCCTTAGCCAGAGCCATCCTGACAGCCCCAGGCTGCAGCCCCAGCCTGGAAGTGGCTGCCTGGAACAGAGCAGGAAGTTGCTCCCCGTGGCCCCTCTGGTCCCTCCCTTCCTCCTGTTGAAGGAGCATGTGAGGAATGGCTTGTCCTGTGCAGAAGCTTCCAAAGAAACTGCTTCAAAGCCCTGGAGCAGGGGAGGGGGTTGAAAGGTTTGGAGATGGAGCCATCTGAGAAGAAATGGCAGAACTTCAGAGAATGAACAAGAGAGTAGGAGTTCCAAGCCTCTGTCGATGGAGTTTCTAGCAAAACAGGATGTTGGCTTGCAGGAGCCAGAACAAATGGCCCTGGAGTGTGCCTGAGATGCAGTGTCCTTTCTCAGGCCCTGCGTTTACTCAGGACCAAACAGAGTCACCCCCACCCCTCCCTGGAGAATGGGGCAGAGCAGGGGATTCGAGATGGTTCCGGAAAGTGCAGGGCTTTGCCCACACTCATCTCAGGCCCTACGTGTTCCCAGGATGGTGCAGGGCCAGGGCTTCCTGTGCCCTTGGGACTGGTGGGAACGAAGCTTGCTGTCCGCTCAGCAGAAAGCCCTGTGGAGCTGCAACAGTCATTTTAGTTTGAGCCTCTGAATTAGCTTCTCACCAGATAAGCCATGTCCATGGTTCTACTCACCTAGGATGGCCGCATCCTGGGTTGGCTAAGGGTGTGTTCATGGTGTCTTTGTGGACATTACCGAAGCTCGGAGGTCCTTGCACCTAGGCCTTTCTGCCCAATGACAGCAGGTGGGGAAATCCCTTAGAATCTGAGTCAGCTGGAGTCAGTTGGTGGTAGGGACTCAGTAAGCTGAGGGCCACCTGCCCTCTCCCACCCCAGGCTGTGCCCTCCCCTTTAATGGAGCTCTCATTGTCACAGACTAGGATGACACAAGCCCTGGAGAGGGCCCCGGCCAGCTGGTCACCCAAGTGGGGTGGGGGTGAGGTGGCTGCCTGCTTAGTGGCCAGGGCAATAGCCACCTAGCTACTCCTTAACTAAGAGGTCACTGCTGGGCCCAGAGAGGCCCTCGCCCTAGGATTTCTCCATGTCTGAAGAGCCCTTGTTAATTATTTTAAATTAATTCACAGATGTAGCTCCTACCCACGACACGTATTAATGGCCAGTACACTTCTAGTAACTTTTGATAGAGAATATCAAAACCTGTGCTCTGAACTCAGCAGTGTTTTAATGTGGGCATCACAAGCACATCTAGACATACTTTATAAATAGCAATAAAGAGGATACAGGCTCCAGGTGTGGGGGCACACGCCTCTAATCCCAGGGACTTGGGAGGTGACACAGGAGGACTACAAGTTTGAGGCCATCTCGGCAACTTAGCAAGGCCTTAAGCAAACTTAGTGAGATCCTGTCTCAGAATAAAAAATAAAAAAGGGGGACTGGGGATGTGGCTCAGTAGTAAAGAATGGAATGCCCTGATTCCATCCCCAGAATGAATGAATGAATAAACAACAAACAAACATACACAGACAATATGGCCCCAGAATAGGACAAAAATATACATATATATTGGCACTTGAACTGCAGGTGGATCCTCAGATCGGGTCCCAGGGGCCCTTTGCATGGAAGCTACAAGTTTAAAAGTCATAGAGAACCCCTGCTCTGGTTCCCCAGGGAGAGCAACAGCTGAACATAGCCGAGTGCACAGAGGCACACACACCCCACCCCACTAAGGCCGAGCTGGCACTAGAGGGACCAGATGTGTCCATGTCATCCTCAAGACCTTCCAGAAGCCCTCCATCACCAGCACAATGAGGCCAGGACCTTCCAGCACCTTCTGAATCACTGAGTCCTTGAACTGGCTGCCTGTAAGAGTCTCTAGAAGCTTCTTAGAAATGCAGAGTGCTATGTCCATCTCTAGGCAATGGGATGAGACTCTCCGGGGCTTGTATTATTTTGCCCAGGAAACACACACAAGAAATCTGCATGTCGATCTCACGAATGCACCCAAAAGCCAAACCCCAAACACATTTGGCAATGGAAAGCACATTGCAGCATTTCTACTTGGAAGCTGCGACAGTTGGACATTGCTCCTTTTCTGGGGGAAGCCTCACTCTAATTTCTTTGGTGTGGAAGATAAGTGTCAAGACACCAAGACGTGGAGACCTGTTAAAGGGCTGCTCATCGGAGTGGGCCAGGGGTTTAGAGTACTTTTGAAGGTAATTCTTACAGGTACAAATAAATTTTTTTTAATCAGAAAAAAAAATAAATAAAAAATAAAAAAATAAAATAAAGGGCTGCTCATCGCTGGCCATCTCTCAGCCAGTGTGAGGTTTCTCCCTAGCCAGAATGTCCTGGACTCTAAACAGTGGCTCATTGGTCCCTGAGCAGGCTGCAGAGGGCTTTGGCTGGAGTGCACAGCAGACTCTTGAGGGCCTGACAGGTGGGCCTGGGGCATTTGGGGGCTTGGTTCTATCCCTTAAGCAGAACCCACAGGTCTGCCATCTTCTGTCAGAACCTGAAGCTGTATCTTCCCACTAAGCAATAAGCAGGCACAGTCCCCAAGCTTAGCAGACAGGGAAATGGCAGCCCCACCCTATATAAAATGTGTGAATTTTATTATAGTCAAATTATCCCTCAACAAAGTTGATCATAAGTTATTATCCTAAAACTTCCAGACATTTTATGAAAGCCTTTAATGTGAAATAAAGAGATTAAGAAAGAAGAAGTGAGCCCAAGGGAAAAGCAAGTGTTCATAAAATTAACACATTAAAAGAAAAGGGGGGGGGAGAATAGATACATGAAGCAAAGAAAAATGTCTTTAAAAGCAAAAATCGGCATAGAAAAGAGCTCTTGAGAACAAACTTTTAAGAAAACAACAGTAAAGTGAAAAATTCAGTAGAAAGTTTGGAAGATAAATTTGAGGAACTTTTCAGAAAGTAGAGCAAAACGACAAAGAGAAAAATGGGAATGTCAAAAAGCAGCTCAGAAAACTGCACTCAGCCCACAGGCAGAGCGTGCCACTCTGTGGTGGAGCACTGGCCCAGCATCTCTGTGTCCTGGGCTCAATCCCCAGCACTGGATGGGTAGGGATGAAGACCAGAAGAGAATGCTCAAGTAACACAAGTCCCCAAACAGAGCAGAAAAAGCAAGAGAAGATGCCTCCACTGGGTGACACGGCACCTCTGCAAGCTTAAGTGCAGGGGCGCAGTGCCTCCCACATTTTGAAAGAAAATCACTCTTAGCCCAAATTCTATCCCCAGCCAAACTGTCAACCAAACATGAAGGTAGAATAAGACATTTTCAAAAAGAAACAGAGTGATTAACAATCAGCTGGACTCCCATTAAATTGTATTCTAGGAAACTAAGGGAGCACATGTTCCCCCAAAAGAGAAGGCAGTCCAAACAAGAGGCAGGGATGGTAGGGGCTATAGGAAGCAGAAGAGCAACCTGGGAGAGAGACGATGGGGACATCCAGGGCCACGATGCAGGGACAGTTGGGCACAGGTGTTGAGGGGAAGCAATGCAGTGCAGGTGGACATGGCCAGGAGAGGCCTCCTCAGCATTGGAAGGCTGATGGAATACCTGGTGTGTCGGGGGATCTTGGGACTGATTTAGAGGACAGTCACAGTATTGAGGGTGAATAAATATAAATAAGTAGAAGAAAATAAACTCAGTGACTCTGGGAAAAAATAAGCACACGTGCGTGCGCATGCACACACACAACACACTCAAAAAAGCCCATAGGAAATCGTTAGCTCCATGGGAAACAAATAAAAAGAAAGAAAAAGTAACTATAGTTCACTAAATGGCTTATTTCTGAATGCATAATTCAATATGTAACATGGTTTCCTACCATAAAGAATAAACTCTGATCTGAGCAAGATTACCATGTGTGTTAGCCTGTTTTCTGTTGCTAGAGCAAAGTACCTGAGGCTGGGTAATTGTTTGAGTCAGGTTTTTTGCTGCTGTGACTAAACGATCTGACCAAAACAATTATAGAGGAGAAAAAGCTTATATGGGGGTTCACAGTTTCAGAGGTCTCCATCCATAGACAGCCAGCTCCATTCTTTGGGGCTGAAGGTGAGGCTAACATCAAGGCAGAAGAGTGTGGCAGAGGGAAGCAGCTCACATGATGATCAGGAAGCAGGGAGAGAGGTCACTGGCCAGATGCAAATTACCCCCCCCAGGGACCCACCTCCTCCAGCCACACACTTCCAATCTTCAGGTACCACTCAGTTAATCCCATTAGCCCACCAATTGGGTTAAGGATCTCAGAACCCAATAATTTCTCCTCTGAACCTTCTAGGATTGTCTGACCCGTGAGCTTTTGGGGGACACCTCACATCCAAACCACATGGTATGTATAAGGAAGGAGTTGACTCTTGGTTCTGAAAGCTGGGAGCCCAAGGGCCTGCTGCTGGCAGGGGCCTGGTGCTGGGTGAAGTCCTGGTGGAGTGGAAGGGCCAGTGGGTATCTATCTCCTGGGGAGGAAAGCACGAGGGCAGCTGGGCTTTATAGCAACTGTTCTTGCAGTAATTAATCCAGTGGGTTTTTTTTTAAATATTTTTTTTAGTTGTTGATAGACCTTTATTTATTATTTATTTATATGCGATGCTGAGAATCGAACCCAGTGCCTCACACAAACCAGGCGAGTGTGCCACCGCTGAGCCCCAGCCCCAACCCCCATTAATCCAGTTTTGAGAGAGCAAGAACTCTCTCCCTCCAGGAAGGCACGAACCCCTCTTAGTGACCTAATCACCCTCTTAAGTTCCTGCCACCTTTCAGCACCAGAATCAACCACAGGACATGGGAGTGGAGGGAGGGGAGAGTGGAGGGAGGGGAGTGAAAGCAGAGGGGGCAGAGATGTAAGAGAACTACCTTATTAAAAAATGCAAGAAGCAGCTGGGTGTGGTGGTGCACGCTGCAAACCCAGGGTCTCTGGGGGCTGAGGTAGGAGATCACAGTTTGCGGTCAACTTGGGCAAATTAGCAAGACCCTGTGTCAAAAAAAAAGGGGATGAAAGTGCTGGGGATGTTTCCCAGTGGTAAAGCACCTCTGAGTTCAAACCAAAAACAATCAAACAAGCTAAACTCAAAATATAGAAGCTCCTACACTTGTTTATGTCTACAGGCAAACACCAAAATGATCAGCCCCAAGAGATGAAAGAGGATGTGGTTTTGTATTAAATATTTGAACTCTTTAAGCCATGATCAAACCGTATCTAAGCTTGATAAAAGTAAAAATTTTTAAATCACTAACAAAGATGAAAAGAGTACACTGGATGTAAAGGAGTGGACGGCTGTTAGATGACGAGCAGTTGGGTAGCATATACAGCATGGATACACTGGACGAAGGCAAGATGAAGGATAGCTCAAGTTTCCATCATGCTGTGCAGAACAGCACATGCTTTAGCACTTATGAATCATGGAGTTTTCTATGGCAAGTGAAATCCTGGGAAGTAAAACTGTTGAAAAGGGAAGACAGCTGTATACGCTATGGAAGACACAGCAGGAGCAGAGTCAGCCCTGGAGATGGGGGGTGGGAAGTGTGTTGGGAGGAAGCCTGAAGTCCCCAAGTGGAGAGCAGTGGCCTCAGGTGGGTGAAGGGACATGAGGTGACCCAGGGGGTGGAAGTAGGTTTGTAGAGGGGAGGGAGGGGGAAGAAGAAGGGAACCAGGAAAGGCCAAGGCAATGGGGAAATTTCTCTGATGGAAAACTGCTTTAATTTCTCTCTCTCTCTCTCTCTCTCTCTCTCTCTCTCTCTCTCTCTCTCTCTCTCTCTCTCTCTCTCTCTCTCTCGTTTTTATTTTTTGGAGTAGAAGGCAAATTACTCCCTGTTCCAGAGGGAGTGACAGCAGGTTCTGGGGAGGAGGTTTCACTTGTCAGTCAGCGGCCATGTGCCCCAGGGCTCTGGTGCTGCAGAATGCTCTTCACACCCCTGGTGGAAGGACAGAGCTGGCCCTGCTTGATGGGGGGAAGCAAGGGTCTGTACCTTGGGCAGGTGGCAGGACAGCCACCTCTCCTGTACCTCGTGCTGGCCCGAGGGCTGAGGTGGAGCTCCATGAGGACCAAGGCCACACAGAAACCAGGACCCTGAGACCACGGCTGCCCGTGGTGTAGGGCAGCCCAAGGAAGGACCGGGTTCTTCTGTCCCTGCTTGTCCCTTGCCCCTCTTGCTGCTGCTGGACACCTTGTCACAAGACTTCCAGTGGCTTCCGCAGCCACATGTGCTCTTCCCAGAGCTCTCTGGAAACACCTCACGTGGAGCTGGCCTAAGCCAGCCGGGGCTCCTGACTGCTGCTCGGAGGCCATTGGAGAGCTACGGACTCCTTCTCCCATCCTGGCAAGAGGAATGGTCACACAGAGATGAAAGATGCTGGGCAGGAAAGGGGGAGATCGGAGCCAACTGGCCTCTCCCAAAACCTGGTATCCTGGGCCCAGACCTGGCCACTGTCAGGCTTGCAAGCCAAGAAGGTCAAAGGCTGGAATTCCATCCCCTCAAACTCTAGGGTACCCAGAACAGTCCAGGTGATTGTCTTCTGCCCAGGTCACACCCGGGTCCTCGCAGGTGGTGATCACTGGCCCTGTTTGGGGTGGTTGGAACTCAGCACTTGGTGAAGGTGGTTTTCTGTCTTCTAGATCTCCAAGTTCCTGTTCTGGTGGCTGCACATCACCACGAGATTCTGCCTCCCCAATTTTCAAGGGTCTCTGGCTAAAATGTCAATGTCTTTGGGAACAGTCACCCTTTCGAGTCTCCAGGAGAACCCGGAGCAGCTGAGGGTCTGAATCCAGCCTGAGCTGGGGACCAGGGTGCGGGTAAGGCACTGTGGGAACTCCGGTGCCTGAGTCTGCGTGACACCTGAGCCTGGCCGTCTGGCCTGGGTGAGGCCTGGCGTCGGCCTTGGCGGTGGCCCTGGCTAGCTGTGATTCAGCTCCAAGGAACCTGCTTCCTCATCTGCAGGGTGGAAAGACAGCAGCGTCCACACAGTAGAATGCCTGTGAGGGGTCACAGGGAATTCGGGCAGCATTCCTGGTGCCCGTCCTGCTGAGAACGCCCGTCAGTCATTTAGAGCTCAAGTCTAACACCGAAGGCAGCGGCCAGCGGATGGAGGGGGGCAGGAGGGGCCCCACAAGGAGAGCTTGGCAGTGACCTCTGTCCCTCCAGAGCCCCTCTCCTGCCGCCTTCCTGCAGAGGCCAGAAACCTCCATCCCATCTGCAGGGCCTGGGCATGGGGGAGACCCATGTGCCTCTCTGGGCACCAGGACAGAACGTGGCCCGCTCCACTGACTGGGCAAAAGGTAGGCCAGGTGCCATGGGGCACTGTGCTGAGGCTGGCGGGCATTCCTGTCACTGTTTGTCTGAGGTGGGGCCCAGGCAGAGGCTGGAGACTCCAACCCCAACTGCAGATGGGGAGAAGTCCGAGAAAATATGCTACCTGTCCACCTGCACCTCCCTCGCAGGTCATCCCTTCCTGGCTTTGGGGACAGGAATGAGTCACAGGATGGGCCCTTGGGCCAACTCACTTCCTGTCCCCCGGCCACAGCCCGTCTGGGGGCTGCAGAGCTCCCGAGTCCTTCCAGACTCGCTCTGTCCTGTGGGGGTGAGTGGGAGAAGAACTGGAGAATGGCAGGGACCCTGAGGGGTGGGGCTTGCAAGACAGGGAAAGAGCACAAGGGACCAAGACCCCCAGGAGGAGGACAGGTGTGAGTCAGCTCCTGGAGGAGGGGGCACGTAGGCGGGGCTGGGTATAAGCTGGGCAGCCCTTTGTCACCATCATCATCATCATCAAGACACACACGACGATGTACCAAGCTGGGTGACTTGTGCTTTCTGCTTGGGGACAGCCGTGGCCCTCAACCCAGCCACTGCTATCACCAGCGCTCACCCCAGAAATTGGAGGCCACGAGGGCCAGACTGCCACAAGCCACAGCCTCCGAAGTCACAGCCAGCGAGTCCCCAGGGGCTCTTCCCGTGCCCTGGCCTGTCCTTGGTGTGGCCGCTAGCTGGTCCAGCTCAGCCCCTGGCCTCTCTCCCACCTTGATGCACAAAGCCCTGGGGTGGAAAAGGAGGAGGGCAGCAGGGGTCAGAGGAAGAGGGGTGTGGCTGGCAGAGGAGGGAGCCTGGCCTTCCGGGGCTGAGTGCCCGCTGGGGCTGACCGGCCTGTGTTCCCGGTGACTCTGTTGTCCTCTGGGGGCCTGGGCTCCCTCATCTGTAGCCCCCTCCCACCCTCCCTGCGCTACCCCCCCCACCATGAGTGACGCTACTCAGGCTGAGGAGACCCCAGGTCTGGCCCACTGTCCTTGATGCACTCAGGCCTTCACCTGCGCCCCCCTTGGTGGCCAGCAGGTTTTGTGGGAATGGCCTCCTTTCCCAGGGAGGGACGAGAGCCTGGCTAACCAGGCAGGGCTATTTTAAAGGAAGTCACGGCCAACCGGAGAGCAAAGTCTCCATCTGAGTTTATGACAGGATGACAGGAGGGCGGTCAGCCATTGTCTGCTGGGCTAGAAACTTCAGGACCCTTCCAGATCTTTCCATAACCGCAGCTGGAGCTTCCTTTGGTCTCAAGGTCCTACCTCAACCAAGTTCTCCAGCCGTTCAACAGCCTGGGGGCAGGGTGGGTGTTCTGCAGTGGAGGGGACAGAGGCCACTCACCTGGGCCAGCTGGGGGGACTGTGCCTCGGCCCCTCAGTTCACAAAACCTGGTGGAGTTTAGCCCACCTTTGGGTCCAGCCTGCCGGCCACCCCTGCCACTGCCCAGGCCCAGGGCCACACTAGGGGGACCCTGCCACTGCCAGCACACAGCCCCACGGGTTTGCTCCTGGGGTGAAAGCCAAGCACAGCGCTGCTTTCAGGATCAGCGCAGGCTTCATAAGCTCCTGAGACCACTCCACTTTCAGTACCGGTGAAGTCAGGGTTGTGCATGTGACATGTCTGGGCCCACTTGCCCAGGGCACAGGGACCCTACTGTAGTGAGATCTTAGGCATGACAGGCCATTGGAACTGGAATCCATATCTTTCTTCTATGTGACTTTGGGCAAGTCTCTCAACCTTTCTGTGCCTTAGAATCTTTGTGTAAATGGTATAGACCTGCACGGGACCCTGCGATAGTTTGGATCTTGAATGTCCCCCAAAGGCCATGAGTTGAAAGCTTACTCTCCAGTCCATAGTGCTTTTGGGAGGTGGCAGAACCTTTAGATGGTGGGCCTAGTGGAAGGAGTTAGATCACTGGAGTGTGCCCTTGAAGTGGGTATTGGAATGCTTATCCCTTTCTTTCTCTTTTGGCTTTCCAGTTGCCAAAGGGCCTCCTCTGCCAAGCCCTCCCACCATGATGCACTGGGCTCCCACAGTCCCAGAGCAACAGGGCCAAGTGACCGTGGACTGAAACCTCTGCAACCACGAACCAAGATAAACCTTTTCTCTTATTGAGTTGATTATCTCAGGTATTTTGTGATATGACAGAAAGCTGACTCATGAGACCCATGAGGTTGTCTTGGGGATTAAACAAAGAAGTGCTGAGAGCAGCAGGGGGACCCAATGGCACTGCCTATGTCCTAGCAGGTGCCTGATGAACGTGTGCTGCTCAAGGAAGCCCAGCACTCTCCAGGTGCCACCCAGGGAGCCTGGCACTGTTCTTCTGCCTGGCTACCTATGAAAGAGGGTCCTAGCTCAGAGCCAGTGTCTGCCTGTGGCATGCCAGCTCCTTCAGGCTGTAAGCTGGACACTGTGGGGACAGAATGAAGGCCTTGAACCAGGCAGAGAGTGGGGAGAATCACTGTCAATCTGTTTTTCCAAATTGCGCTACTTCAAATGCCCTGGGCAGATGCCCACGTGTGCGGGGTCACTCAGCTGGGCCTTTGTCTCCTTTAAAGGCCCCATTGTGACCCCACACCGGCCCCAACCCTGGAACAAGAGGCCCTTGTGTGGGCCCTGCAGGCCAGCATCTCTGGCCCTCGGCTGGCAGCGGGGATTCTGTCCCTGTGGGGTTGGTGCAGGGCACCGTCCACCCCCACGGAGGCTGTGCCTGCTAGGCTCCAATAAAAGCCAGTGTTTCGTCGGGTTCTAGAACGTGGAGGAAGCCTGACTTCCCCAGAAGTGGGTCTTCTGCAGAGGGGCAGATGCCCTGGGGACCTACTATGAGAGGACAGGTGGGGAGGTTGGCTTCCAGGGAAGGTGGGCAGCATGGGACCCTCCGGGCCACCCTGCCCTGAGGGGAAGGTCACCAGGAGGATGCCCCCAGGAGGTGCCCCTGAGCCTCCAGGAGCAAGGTGAACATGAACGTTCAGTGCCCTGTTGGAGCTGACCCACAGCGGCCTCCCCGGCGGCCTCCTGGGCTGCACTGTCCCCGAGGGAGCCCCAGGGAGTTGCGTGAGGGCCCCAGAAGGCAGCAGGGACCGTCTGGGTGGCTCTCTGGGCTGAGTCCAGCCAGAGCACTGTCCACAGGATCCAGAGGCCCAGCTCCACCCCTGAGGTCCCTGCCAGCTGGCCACTCCACTGGGTCTGCTCTCCCGTCACTTCCCACTGAGCCCCGGCTCGATCTGGCCCGCAAGCTTCGGCTCTTGGTCACATGGCGGACAAGAGTCCCTCCATCCTTTCTCAGGCCCGGGGAAAGGTGAGCTCTCTGCTCTGGGGGCCCAGGAAGCCTCGGGTCCCTCCCCTTGGCAAGGTGCGCGCTGGGCCAGGCAGGCCTCTGGCTCTCCGAGGAGAGCCCAGGGGCTGCCTGACAGGGCACTGTCATGGCCCCGCTCTGGAAAAGAAGACGGAGTCCAAGGCCCACGCACCCCCGCCTGTGAGGCCCTGGTCCAGGTCGGGGCTGTCCCTCTGCCCACGCAGTCCAGTGCCCGTGCCACGTGCATGTCCACCAGAGGTGCTCACCGTGGCTTCTCCCTTTTTCTCTCCCCTTCAGCCCTGGGGATTGAACCCAGGGCCCCCCCTAAACTCCATCTCCAGCCCTTTTTATTTTTCAAGTTGAGACAGGCTCTCGCTAAGTCGCAGCGGCTTCCAACATGTGATCCTCTGTCTCTGTGTCCCAAGTCCCTGGTGTGTGCCACCACACTGGCTTCATTGTCGTCACTTCTTGAGAGGCCAGCGGTCAGATCTGCATAAGGACAGTTCTGGGAGTCATCAGGGCCCCAAGGCCAGAAGGGGCTGCCCAAGGCCCCCATGCAGAGAAGCCTGGGCACCAGATGCATCCCTTCCTGGAGGGGCCAAGGGAGCCAGCGTCAGGGGCTCAGCCACAGCTCAGTCTCTGGGGTCTGGGTGCCTTTGCGCTTGCCCAGCGGGTTCCTTAAATGTCCTCCCTTGCCACCCCTGGCTCCCCAGGCATCGTGGGTTCTCAGAGGAGTGGTGCCCTGAGCAGGCAGGACTGCCACTCAGCTGACACTTGCACCTGCAGACACCCAACAGCTGGGTACAGACAGCTGAGAGTTGATGCAGGAGCTTAGGGGGCACCGGGTGGGTGGGTTAGAGGGGCAGGAGAAGGGGAGCAAGATCTGGGGAGGGCATTTGGGGGCCTGAGGAAACCACACCTGCCCCATTCACACCCGATTCCAGTAGGATGCAATTCAGGGGCTGAGGTCACGGCTCAGTGGTGGAGCACCTGCCTGGCCCGTGTGAGGCACTGGCTTTGATCCTCAGCACCACAGTAAGATAAATACACAAAAAGAAAGATCCATCAATACTGAAAAGTATTTTAAAAAAATTGGATGCAACTCAAAGGGAAATGAATCTGCAGATTTCTAAATGGTCTTGGTTTACAGAAGGGACAGGAAGCTGTATCAGAGTCTTCAGCAAAGCCATGGACTAGTAAGGGCTTTATCATTAGCAAAAATGAGAGAGGTCCTATGAAAGTTTATTTAAATGATTAAAAAATTTTAACTTTGGGAAATTCAATTCAGCGTTCTTGCCTCCCTCCCTTCCCTATTGCAAAGGAGCCTCGCTTGCACCAAGTTCTGGGGTGAGTCCCTGCGGAGGGCAGTTTTGAGACTTCCCTCCATCGACACTGAGTGACAAATTTTGTAAACACATGACAAACCCCTATTATTTCATAATTTGTAGTTTAGTTTTGCTTTTTAGCTACAGCCCCTGCCAAGCCTGTTGCTCATGGTTTCCTATGAAATTTCGGTCATGTTCAGTGGACTCGTTGCAAGTGGCTAGATTTTGATACCAGTGACCCAGATTTTGGTACCAGTGATCCTGGAATGTCACTCATTCTTGAGCCATGGGATCAAGGGGACTCAGAACAGGGGCTGGGCTTCCAGATTCCCAACTTAGGGACCTTTGTCTACTTACAGCCTGGACAGCTAACACCAGAAACCCAGTGTCCACCGGGTGTTTCTGCCTCCTTCCACTCTGCAGCCGGGTCCCCTTTCTCCCCAGGGACATTCTAAAACCAGTTGGTTATCCATGCCACCAGAGAACACAGAACAGACCACACAGCTCAAAACAGTTCGGATCAGCTTTACAAAAAGTGAGAGGAAACATCTGTACCTAGTTTTCTTTGGGTTTAAGAAATTTTTTTTTCTTTGTTTCTTTGTTTCTTTTTTTTTTTTTTTGGTACCAGGGATTGAACCCTGGGGCACTAACCCACCGGGCCACATCCCCAGCCCTTTCTTGTATTGCATTTAGAGCCAGGGTCTCACTGAGTTGCTTAGCGCCTCACTGAGCTGCTGAAGCTGGATTTGCCATCCTCCTGCCTCAGCCTCTGAAGCCACTGGGACCACAGGCGGGTGCCACCACGCTGGGCGGTTTAAGGGAATTCTAATTGAGCACAGACTACTGGGGGCAATGGCTGGGGCCCAGGCTGGCATTTGGCGAGTTTCCAGGGAGGGGATGCCATCGGGGCAGTGGGATTCTGGGAGGGTGAGGGCAGTGGCTGAGCGTGCATGATGTCATCTGACTGTCACTGAGGCTGCCTCCTGATTAAGTCAAAGGTCCTCAGAAGGCTGCCAGGAGCCGGTTGCACAGGGCAATTCAAACCAAACCCCCAGCACAGCCACAGAGGAACTGTACACACGGGCACTTTATAAAGTCAGAGGGTTCTCATCTTCCGCTGTGGCATCTGGAAATGTCAGTCGGGTGAGTTTCAGTTCCTACGACGCTTAGAAGCACCCCATGAAATGGGTCTCTACGGAGCCCGTGGGAGCTCCCATCTGCTGTTCTCAAGACCCAGCCCAGGGGCCAGCAGGGGATGCTGTGGTCTTCTGAGGTCATGCTCCCTGTGTCCCACCCCACAGGCCCTCTCGCAGACAGGAAGAGGCCCTGGACAGCTCAGCACTGCAGGTTAGCAGCCAGTCCCTGCCCTGGTGGAAAGGTCAATGGGAAGGTCAACAGGATACCCGTGGGAAAGTGTTGCTTTTTTTTTCTCTTCTTTTTGCCCCCTTGAGAGCATGTCTGCCTTCTAGAAAGTTACGCTGAAGGATGGGCTGATCCGCCAACACCTCTGGGTTTTCAGCTCAAGTCTGGCTGCTTTATGACGACTTCCACCTAATTAAAGAGAACACGGCGTGGACCACGTAGAGCAGCGTGGCGACGTAGGAGAACACCTGGAACCCAGAGAGAGCCCCATTAGTGTTGGGGGTGGGGGGCAGGCAGGGAGGCCCACGGGTCCCAGCTGCCTGGAGCACCGCATGGTCCTTGGGCTGCCACTGTCCGTCACTCACGCACACACCCTTTCCTGGGGAGCCCAGGTGCATCCCTAATCCTCTCCCCACACAGCCCCAGGGGACCTGACTCAAGATCCCTGGGTCCTAGACTGCAAGATGAAACTACCAACTTCACCCAATGTCCAGGTGTGGTCAGCTGACTTAAAATGGGAACACTGAGGGCCCCTGCAAGGAAAGCATCCAGGCAGGTGTCAATGACTCAGTGGAAACTGCCCCCCTCCCCCTCACAGGCATCAGCAAGACAGCGGCCACCAGCGATGGTGGTGGCTGAGCTATGAGATCTGAGACATGGGCCTGCTGGCCCTCGCTGGGGTCTCCAAGCTCCTGGACATCCTGACACACCCTATTGGACTCTTACCCTGGGATCCATCATTGCCCAGGCAAGGGTGAAGGCCAGGGTCCAAGGGAAGTGTGGGTCAGGGAAGGTAAGGAGGATGTCCAGCTTTTGTCAAAAAGAAGGGGCTCCTAAGAAAGCTGTGGCAATTGCTTACAACGAATCAAAATGCATTCTGCTGCCATATATACCTGATTTAAATGACTTAATTAATCAAAAATAATAAGGCTGTGAGAGGATGTAGCCATTTTGTCACTGGGAACAACGGCCCTGGGGTGGTGGCAATGGTCACTAGTGACTTGCATGTCACTTGGGCACTGCCTGCTCCTGTCACCCTCCTTCCTAAGGCTCACCTGCCCCCAAATTCAATCTCTGCACCTGTTTTTTGACCTTGGGCAGGGGCCAAGAGTTTCCAGCCCAAGCACAACACTTAGGGTGGCCACGCTTCTGTGACTCTTGAAAAATGCCATAAACAGCAGTCATCAGGGTGCCCGCTCTCACCCTGCCCCCACGCTTGGGCAAGCTCTCTCCCCGGCCCAGGCCAGAGGCGATGAGTAAGCTGAGTTACTTAATAACAAGCCTAAGAGAATTCATCTCGGCACTCCTGGGTCTGAAGGGCGCGGTCACACCCGAGTGAGCAGCCCCGAAACCCCCCTGTGCCCATTGGGTGGCACTCCCAAGCCATAGAGGCCCTTTGGCACAAGCCCAGCAGAAGTCCCCACTGTAACAGGAAATAGAAACTGTTTTGCAAATGGGGTGAAGAATGGCACGCTGTGGGCGGTTAGAGCCGGGACATGCAGGGATGGGTTCTGGCTTCAGATACCCTGCCATTAGAAGAAACCTCCAGATTTCTCTAGAAATCTCCGGGTCTCTGCAGGCAGCTTCCACCAATCCTGTTGGGCAAGGAGGTTCTGCCACCACCAAACAAGATGGGGAAGAAGCTCAGGTTCTGAGACACGTCCCAACCAGGAACCACACAGAAGCCTCAAGATAGGCCAGAAGCCTTCAAAGTGAGAGAGGCTTGGAGACCCCTCCCCAGGCCCCCATATGCCCTGCAATGGCCACCCCAAGATCACCTGAAGGGCATGCTATGGCTGGGAGTGATCTGGGGTTAAATCCTGAGGAACGATGACTCCCTCTGCCCCATGTCCTGATCCAGTGGATGTTTTTAGTGGATCTCATGACTGCATGGAACCTGGTTTGCATTTACCTTCATGATTTTGGTTCAGTGCATCTGCCTGCTGAGAACATTTGGATCTTGATTCTAGCACTCTTGACTTTACCTGGGCATGCTCATGACTATCCCACTCCACTAAAAAAATGTGGGGACATAAGCAAACGTGGAATGGAGAAATGTCACTAAATACTAAATATTTATACTAAATACTAAACTGCAGTGAAAATAAACAATACACATCTATACTTGACCACAAGATGAATCTCACAAGTACCAGGTTGAGAGAAAGAAGCCGGTCATAAAAGAATGGACCTGGTGTAACCCTACTCGAGTGAAGTTCAAAGGCAGGCAAAACTGAATTGGGTGCTAGAAATCAGAAGCTGACAGGTGGCAGAGTTGCACAGTGGTAGTGGTAGGACAAGAGGGGTATTTCTGGAAACTATTTACTGAGTCCTATTTCTCCATCTGGACGCTAGCTGCACAGGGAATCTCACTTTCTGAAAATTCAGGCTGTATACTTGTGGCCTGTGCACTTCTCTGAGTGTATACTGCCTTTCAATGAAAAGGAAAAGTCACAATACAGCACAATCCACTAGAGCCCAGTGGTTCTCAACTGGAGACCTGTCCCGGCACTTATCCGCCTCACCTGGACTTTTCCATCAAGCATAGACCCACCAACCATAATCCATCTATGTTTTGCTACCACAGTCTGCAACAATTTTATGGGAACTGCCAAATGCTTTGCTGATGTCTGTTGAGAGAGCAGCTTCTGGGATTGGATAGGGAGAGGTAGAGGTGCCCCCGAGACAGAGAGAAGAATCGGAGTGGTCCGAGGGATGATGGTGGAGATGGAGGACCAGCGTTTCAGGGAGGGAAGAGCAACCAGGCTCCTGGCTGGCTGTGCTACTGCTTAGAAACTGGCCATGTGGGGAGACGTCCTCACACTGAGGGACACTTCAGGGGGTGTCAGGGACCCCGAGGTGGCCATGATTAGGGAAGTGGCTGTAAGTTGGCAGTTTATCGAGAGAAAGGGTCTGGCCCAAGGGATGAGGCTATGAGGGACTTTTTCACCAGACCCCATCCCAAAGCTGGCCACTGCCCATCCCCATGGGCTGCTCTCTGCCTCTGCCCTGCCCCTTCCTAAAGGAGGAAGAGCCGGTCTGGCCACCGGAACAGCTGTCTGTGGGCTACTACCATATTTTGCACCAGGATCTGCATGACATGGGTTGACTTGTAGAAATCTGAGGAGCTCTTTCTCAGGAACTCGTTCTGGTTTTGCACTGTACCCAGTTAGAAATCCACCGTCAGCGGGAGCAAGTTCATGGGCCCAGGCACACCCCTGGGCAGCCCTGGAAAAAGCTTCTGTGAAACATCCTTTCTCCCTGCCCTTCCCACCCATCCCATTAAAAGAAAACCTGTCCCTGATCTTAGTGTCCGTGTCCCTGAATGTCTGCTTCAGTGGACAACCCTCGGGAGGGCCAGGGTCAGAAGGCCCAAGTGTCCAGACACACTGCTCCAAACTGGTGCCAAGGTCACGAGTGGCACAGCACCTGGCCACAGAGAACACAGGTTCGCTCTGCCCTGCATAGGTACCCAGGTCATGGGGTTTTGAGAGGGTTAAATAAGATGGTGCAGGATCCATCAGACACTAGGGGCGCTCAGACGCCTGCACTCCAGGCCTGGCCACCGGGGTGCCTTGGGCTTAGCACTCCCTTCTCAGGGCACAGCCTCCGCTGCACCTAGGGGGCACACAGCAAGAGCTGCTTGTGCGCATGCGCCTGCTGGCCGGCGGGACTCACCACGGCCGCGATGTTCTCGCGGTAGTGCTTGTAGATGAAGCCGTCCTGCATGGAGATGGTGGCCAGGGCTTCCAGGACGGAGGCGCTGAGGTAGAACAGGGCGGCGACGCACTGGTAGGCTGCGTCCTGGGAGTCAGAAGGGGCAGGCATCAGAGGGATGGAAGGGAAAGAGTCCAGGACACAGCGTCTCTCCCCACACTTGTCCTCATCTGGCCTGGCTCAGGTCCCTTGCAATCCACGGCTGCTTCCTCTGACTCCTACCCGCCAGTCCCCAGCCTGTCTCCTCACAGAGGTGGTGTGACCAGTGCAGCCCAGGGGAGCCGAAGTCCCTCATCTTGGGGACCCAGAAAGCACTGAGATGAAGGGTCCCTGCTTGCCCTGCAGGTGGCGCCAGCAGGAGGTGGGGACAGCTTGGAGTCTAATAGGTGGAAGCTGGCTCAGGGCCTGAGATGTGCATAGTGGTCACAGACCTGGCTCGAACACGGCCTCCTTGACCAGTGAGAGGACAAGGCCATTTCCATTGTTCTGTTTTTTCCCATTTTGTTGGGTTTATTTATTTATTTTTTCTGTTCCTGGCATATTTCAAAGCAAAAGAGTTGAAACGCTGCTGTTTTTAGTTGTAATTTAGCAGAGATTTCAAGAGTCCAAGCAGGAGGCCTCTTGAGAGTGGGCGCCTGGGCCCTCTCTGGTGGGCAGGTATCCAGTATGAGGGTGCTGCTGGTCTCCAGGGCCTCACAGTGGATCTTACACAGAAGAAAGGCCACATGCCATTTGTGTTCCCAGATCCTTTCTGTCAGCCCTGTGTAGAAGCCAGTGGCAGGGGAGCCCTGCAGCACATGTGGTCTGGCCACTGGGGAGCCATGGCAGGGGCCAGCCTCCGGGACCCTGCTCCCCAAGGTGAAGGCAGCCCTCCTGGTAACAGAGGTGCAGGTGGATGGGGAGGGGTGGGGCCGTGGTTATGGGTGAACAGTGGTCACGGGAGAGGAAGCTGAGCAGCCCAAGAGGACATCGACCAGCAGCACAGACATCGACCTCTGCTTCCACCTCAAGCTTCCTAGCTGCGGGAGCCCTGGCTGCTGGCTGAGGCTGGGCCAGCTCGGCCTTGGAATGTGCCAGGAGATGTCTCCAGGGCAGCCCCACCATGTCCCAAGAAGCCAGTTTCCCAGGGCAAAGGCCCAACTCTCCCGCCTCCCACCAAAGCCCTCAGCTGGCACTCACCAGGGTGATCCAGGACGTCTCCCCACCGTGGGCGCCAATGATGTACAGGACAAGCAGGGCAGTGGTGGCCACAAAGCAGAACACGGACACAAACATCACCCAGCCCTGGATCAGGGGTATGGGCACCAGGGAGGATGCGATCAGGATCCATACCAGGCCCCCGAAGATCTGCAGAGAGGAGCAGGAGTGGGGTCAGACCAGAGGGGTACACAGCCCCCAGTGCACAGCCGCAGGGGGGGTCTTGGGGTGCAGAAACACAGGAAGGAGACCAAGACAACTGGGTGGGCATATTCCTTGCCAAAAAATGACCCTTTCATCCCCCAAAGTCCTGGACTAGGTCTCCAACCTCAGTCTTTTCAGTCACCCTCAATATGGCTTTCCTTTATTTTTTTAAAATACAGTTTAATTTTTTTTTTTTTTAGTAGTAAGCCTTATATCACATTAACAGGCCCGGCATCGTCAGACACACTTGACAAATATTAGCTCAGTTAGCTCTCACAACAACACTGGTGGAGGAAGACCCATGTAGAGAGGACATGGACATAATTTGTCATTTCTAAAAAGAACTTAACATCATTCAGCACTGTCACGAGAAGGCTGTCCTGAGAGTCTGTCCTCACTTACATGGCTATGAAAATGTCCTTTCTTTTATGAAATACTTACAATCAGTCGATTCTTCTGATCTTGGCAAAGCAAATCAGCTGCACTATGTTACTGGGTTTTGTTGTTGTTTTGTTTTAAGATTTGACCCCTTCCACCTCCAAGTTCAGGAAGTGCTCTGTTGGAGCTGGGGTTGGAATGGAGAGGGTCCAGTTCAGTCCTGTCTCCTTGGATGGCCAAGGACAGGTGTGAAGGCTGCACACCCTGAGGTTAGCCAGGGGGCACCCCAGCTGATGTCCCCGGGGTCGGTGAGCTATTTTCAGAAGGGAGCACGGGGACAGAGCAGAGGCCCTAACATCCTCAGTGACCCCACGCTGGGGCTGCCTCTACCTCTCCTTGATCCTCTTTACCCCAGTGGCCATCAGCCCAGCCTCATCCGCCTGACTCCCTCCAGGTGAGGCCTGGACTAGGACACGGTGGGGGTGGCTCTGGAGGTGGAGGTCTCCAAGGACCTGCGGAGTGTGGCACCGTCTCAGCACCCGGGCCGAGTTCCCAGTCCTCCATCCCCTGCAGTGACAACCCACATGGTGCCTTGACCCCATCTTGTGGACCTGCTGCCCACCTGCTAGGTAAGAGGTACCACCGTCTCCACAGTGTCCTCCGAGCCTCTTGGCTGGGGATCATCAGGGACAGTCACATTGGGTAGAAAAATCAGTGCAATAAAGTATCTGGGTTCATCAACACGAAGTTGTTCTGAATGAACCAGATGTGGGCGTCCCCCTCCCTGATGACACGCAGCAGGGCCAGTGGCACACACTGGACACCCTAAAAAATGAAAGTCCACTGGGCATGGTGGCACATGCTAGTAATCCCAGTGGCTCGGGAGGCGGAGGCAGGAGGATCATGATGAATTCAGAGCCATCCTCAGCAGTGGCGAGGTGCTAAGCAACTCAGTGAGACCTGTCTCTAAATAAAAATACAGACAGGGCTGAGATGGGGCTCAGGGGTCGAGTGCCTCTGGGTTCAACCCTGGTAACTCCCCACAAAGAAGTGAGAATCCTCCAACCACCTGGGAGAGGGTGTGTGCAGTTTTTTTATCATTGTGTTGAAGATTGACCAGACGACTCGGCCTCTTCCTCAAAGGCACTGACCCAGGGACATGAGCAGGTCAATGGGTGTGCAGGACAGGGATGAGGAGGAGAGGGAGGAAGGCATGGAGGAAGGAGAGTTGGTCAGGCATGTCCAGCTTGTGGGCAGAGAGAGGCATCGGCCTGGGACCCCCTCTAGTTCTGGTCACCTGTGCCCATCTGAGGAGCTGGATCTAAGGTTCCTTGTCCATATGCTCCCGGGGGTCCTGCACATCTCCTTGGGCCTCAGCTTGAGCAGAAGTGTACCTGGTTGGTGGTGACATGGCCCTTTCCCCAACCAGGGGATGGTGGGAAGGAAGTCCCCCTTGCATGTAGCTGCTGACTCCTGGGGGCCCTAGGAGAACCACTGGCTATTCCTCCTGGGTTAATGGGCCTCGGTGTTCTGGTGAGTGGTCACAGCTAGACTCAAGTGCCTCATGAACTATAACCCCCGAAGGAGCACCTTGGGTCACCCATGGTGGGCGAGCACTCCTTTATGGACCTGTGGGACCCTTGGGACTGAGGTGCTCATGGTGGCCAGTGGACTTGGCATTGAGGAACACTGTCGCTCTCTGGGGGTTTTCTGATTCACGTAAGAAGGATGCAGCGTGGAGCTGGGTGCCTGGGCTTCCCCTGAAGCACCGGCAGGCAAAGATGAATTGGATCGTGGCTTGTTTTTATGTTTATGGTGGCAATATTGTAATTGTGGCTGAATCAACTGTAAAATACGTTCAAGGTCACTTGGCCCCCAGGTGGCACCTGGAAACGGCACAGTCGGAAAGGGCACTCAGCTCCTGGTGTGCAGAGTCAATTCAATTCACCTCTTACAACCAGATTCTTCCCTGTGTGGCCTGAGGTAGGAATGGGGGTCGGCAGTCAAGGGCAGGACAAATGCCTGGAGATCAGAGCGGGGGCCCTGCTCCACGTGCTCACCCAGGTCTCACACATGCTGGTCGCCAGCTCTGGCTCTGAGCTTCCAGCAGCCACACAGAAGGAACTTGGGGATGGAGCCAGACCTGCCTTGGGTCTGCTTCCCAGCCTGGCAAAGGCGATGTCCCAGCCTCCTGGGGAATGCACCGTCCCTGTCACTCCAGCTCTCTCTCTCTCTCTTGCACACAGATGCAAGATCCTGGAATCCACGATCTGAACCTCTGTCCACAGCTGTCCATAGACCAAAGCCCAGATTGGGCTCAGCCCCAGCCCCCAGCCCCTGGGCAGACCACAGGACTCTGCCCTACCTCATTTAACAAATGGGCCCTTATAGATTGGGTTTTTCCTTTGCATGGTTTATCTATAGTAGGTTTCATAGTAAGAGTGTGAAAGAAAGTTTCTCTCTTTTTTTTGAGGGGGGTACTGGGGATTGAACTTGGGGGCACTTGACCACAGAGCCACATCCCCAGCCCTATTTTGTATTTTATTTGGAGACAGGGCCTCATGGAGTTGATCAGCGCCTCACTTTTGTTGAGGCTGGCTTTGAACAATTGATCCTCTTGCCTCAGCCTCCCGAGCTGCTGGGATTACAGGCAGGTGCCACCACGCCTGGCAAAAGTCGCTTTCTTTAGATAGCTTTAAAGAGAAGAGTTTTGCATACGGCAGGGCCCACCCATTACAGTTGTCCAGGTCAGTGGGCTTCACACAGCCAGATACACGCAGCCCGGGCTGCCCTGTGTCTCCCTAAGCAGCTACTAATCTACCTTCTGTCTACAGAGTTCGCTATTCCGAACTTTTGCACGAGCGGAATCACAGGGGAACATCTTGCAGGTCATCCTTTGTGCCCTTCACTGCCCTGGCCAGAAGGTGCCCAGGGTATGGACAGCTGGCCAGCCACTGCCACAGGGTGGAGCTCAGGGACCAGAGGGGCGAGGGCAGAACAGCCTGAGGGGAGTAGCAGGAGGAAGGCAGCAGGCGAGGCAGGGCCCAGGAGAGGCCTCCGTGCCCTTCTTCATCCCTCTGCTTGTGACAGAGATGAGTCCTGTCCAGCCTCGCCCTGGACTAGTCCCCTTCCCCTGAGCAGAGCCCTTTGCTGCTCTTCCCTCTGTGCGGGTCCCCTGCAGAAGCTCTTTGGCAGCGGCCACAGCTGTGGTGAGCAAAGGCTCCTCCCTCTGCTATGGCCCCGGGGCCTCCGCATCCCACAGGGTCCACTGGACATGCGAGGGGCTCCGCAGGAGCAGGAGGCTGTGGCAAGTGGCCCAGCCTCCACTTTCTCTGCCACCAGGCAAGTGGCAGAAGTCTTCCCACGGTGTGGGCTGATGTGAACTGGCTGAAACTGTGGACGTGAGTGTGAAGCGTCTGGCACTGTGCCCGGCACCACCCAATAACTGGGATAAGGCACTGCCCACCCCGGAGGCCAGCAGCCCATCAGAGACAGATGCGTGAGCAGCAGCCATGTTCATCTGCCCCTCCCCACCCCTGCAGGTTCCACATCTGCAGATCCCACCAGCCACACACCTAAACTATTAAGAAAAATAGCTGGTGGTGGTGCACACCTGGAATCCCAGCAGCTGGGGAGGCTGAGGCAGGAGGATGGCAAGTTCCAGACCAGCCTCAGCAACTGAGCAAGACTCTGTCTAAAAATAAAAATAAAAGGGCTGGAGACGTGGCTCATGGGTAAAACACCCCTCAGTTCTATCCCCATATGTCACCCCACCTAAAAAATTCAGAAAAGTAATTTCATCTATAATGAATATGGTAGGGGCTATTTTTTCTTGTCACTATTCCCCATATAATATGGTATAACAACCAGGAACACAGCATTTACGTTGTATTAGAAAACAGAACTCCCGCAGATAGGATTTAAAGTATACAGAGGATGCAAATACCATGCCATTTTATACAGGGACTTGAGCATCCCCGGATTTGGGTAGCTGAGTGGGGAGGGGTGTCTTGGAACCAATCCCTGACAGCACAGAGGGGCACGTGTGTAAGGAAGGTGGACAACCCAGCCCTGGATGGCAAAGCAGTCTGACCTGGTGCATGGTATCCATTGACTCTTTTTTTGGTGCCAGGGATTGAACCCAGGGACACTAGGCCATTGAGCCACATCCCCGCCCTTTTTACTTCTGACTTTGAGACAAGGTCTCACTGAGTTGCTTAGAGCCTCTCTAAGTTCCTGAGGCTGGTTTGAACTCAAGATCCTCCTGCTTCAGCCTCCTGAGTGGCTGGGATTACAGGCTTGCGCCCAGCTCCATGACTTTTTAAAAATAATTTTTTAAAAAAAATGATGTTGATAGACCTTTATTTTATTCATTTATTTCTGTGCGGTGCTGAGAATTGAACTCAGGGCCTCACACGTGCTAGGCAAGTGCTCTACCACCGAGCCACAACCGCAGTCCCTCCATTGATTCTTGAAAGAAGTGGACTGGGCTGATCAGCAGGCCAAAGGGTGACGGAGCAGCTCTCCAGGGCGAGGAGGAGTGTGTGCCCAGCCCAGAGGGTGCTGAAGCTAATGCAGGACCTCCCCATGACCGGGGAGCCCAGCACGAGGTGGGGACACGGGGCGGCAGGAGATGGGCTCAAATCGGGGTGAGCGTGGAGAGCGGAGGTGCGGCGTGACTCAGGGGAGCCGGCGCCCACCCCTCTCCGCCTACTAAGTGGGCAGAGAGCAAACAGAGAGCAGGCGCAGCACCCACACCCGGCAGATAAGGCACTCGTGGGCAGTGAGCAAGCCATTCCTGCCTGGCCTCAGGACCCGATGGCCAAATATTTGTCAAGAGCAAGGGGTAGGTGAGGGGTCAAGCATCTCCCTTTGTAAAGAAAGCTCCGGGCAACTTGCAGCTGCCAGGGGGTGAACGCTCAGAGGCAAGTGTTTTGAAAACGTTACTCACCCAAGCAGAGGCACTGCCCGGTGTCTGCTCACCCGCGTTAAAGTCCAGACAAGTCCCGTCACCTGTGACCTGCACCCCTTCACCATCCCTCCTAACAGGACAGTGCAGCTTCTAGCAGCCGTCACAGGTAGAGCTCTCTATGTGGACATCCCGGTGGATTCTGTCCCCAGCTTCCAGCTGTGGTCCCCAGTCCTGACTCAGCATCTCATCAGCTGGGACACCTTAAAAAAAAATGTGGTGCCCAGCACCATGCCCAGGGCTGACTCAAGCAGAGAGAAGCAGGGCTCAGGCCCAGGAGCAGAGGACCCGGCTCTTTGCTCAGGGCCTGGAAACACATTTTCATAACATCAGGCTCCTGGTGATGTTCTGGTAACTCCAGCCAAACAGAAGAGGAGACGGGTGCTTCCTGAGTGCCCTGCTTTCCAGGGAGGCCTGAGCTCGCCTCCGCAGCTCTGCGTACCTCTCTGTGCAAAATATCACCCTAAAATTTCCTCTCTTCCTGTTTTGATCTCTATCTTGCCTTGAACATGAGACTAGCTTGTCCCTGTGTGTCCTCTAACTGCCAGGACACAGAGTCACTGTGAATGGGGGAGCCGTGCGGGTTCTTGGAGGTGCCTCCCTGCCCTGGTATTTGGGGGATGGAAATCACCTTCTTTAATTCAGTCCGGGGTTGGATGCAGGGCAGAGCTGAAGTTCTGTAAGAACCAGGGACCACGTGCAAAACTCTACAAGATGTTTTCAAAGATTAAAAAAAAAAATCCCCTAAAGAGATAAGTGTTTGAGGGAACTCTCTCTATGTGACCCTCAGGAAGATTCTTTTTCTTTCTGAATTAACCCATGGGAAGTATACTAGAGTGGGTAAGGGGGCGGACTCCAGAGACCAAGTTAGCAAGTTTGTATCTCAGCTGTGTTGACCCTGGGCAAGTTCCTTAACCTCTCTGTTCCCTTATCTAAAATATAGTGATGATGATAATCATGGAAGCTGAGAACCAGTACAAGTGAGAGTTCTACGTGCTTATAACCATTGTCACAGACGAAGCAAAGTGTCACCTGTGGCCAGGTGGAAAGCCCAGGGGTCTATGATCTCTATAACTCTCCACTTCCAAACTTGCTGAGGGCTGAAATTTAATAATTACCTCCAAAGCATCAAAAAGTGCAAAACACACAATCTCCCACAAACTGAAAGCTGAGAAAAATTCATCTGCCTCTGCAGAAGGAAACGGGTCAGGCGTGAAGACAGAGGGAGGCCTTTCTCCTAACAATGAGCCTCAGTCCCACCAGGGGAAAGGAATTCTCTAGCACATTCTCGAGATTCATCTGCAGCTTCCTTTGCCTGTGTGGCTGAAAGGGCTCTTCATCCTCGTCCCCAGCGCTTCCCTGCAGGCCTTGGTGACTGAGGTCCATGCCAGGGGCTTGCTGGAATTCTCTGGATGCTTCCCAGGCGGGGCTCACTGGACCCTGTCAAGGTCTCTGCAGCAGAGACTCCTCCCCAGCAGGACAGGCCAAGACCTCAACCAAAGCCGATCCCCACGCCTGGCTCTCCACCCCACCCTGGGAGCCCCCTGCAGGCAAATGCCACCAGAGTGAGAAGCAAGAGGCACTGGCCACAGCACTCAGGCCCTGCACCCAATGCTGAGCCATGCTGCCATTGGGCCAATAGGCAAAAATCATGTCCCCAGGGAGGGAAAAGAGAGATAGTCTCGCCAGATGCGTGGCACGTGTGGACGATCCAGGCTGCCTGGGGCTCTGGGCCCGGGGAAGGGAGCTCTCCTGAGACCTCCAGGAAGAGCAGCCCCAACCCGCCGCCAACTCTGCTCTCACCCAACTAGTTTATCAGTCAAGGGTTATTTCAGCGCCAGGGGGAGGTATGTGTGGGCGGTTTGTCCAGCACAATCACTGTGTGCTCTAGGAGAGGCCAGCGGCCTCACCAGCTCCAAGGGCGATGGCTCACGAATCCTCCTGCGTGTTCTGTGGAAGACGGATGGTTTTCTTCTGTGAGTGTGCATGCGTGTGTGATTTTGATGTGTGAGTTGTGCATGTGTGGGCATGTGAGCTGATTTGTGCATCTGTGGGTGTTGGGCATATGTGTGTACCCACGTGTGCATGCATTCTTGTGTGCAGAGGCTGGTTAAAGAGGAGCCACCATGGAGGAGGGACATGGCCTCACAGGATGACAGACTCTGAGACCAGGGTGAATGCAGGGCACCAGGTCACAGAAGAACACAAAAAGGGGAAAAACAAGACCCCTAAACAGCGAGGCCTTCCCAAGGCCCTTGGCCTGCCCCGCCATGATAGGTCCAGAGGGAGGCTGGGGGCCTCTCTCCCTGTTGGGAGGGAGGCTGAGAGGGCAGGAAGCAGACACCACAGGTTTCTCTAATCCTTGGGAAGCCCACCTCCCAGGTGTGGAGGCACAGGTCTCCTGACTAGTCCGGGCAGGCCTCCTTCACCCTGCCACTCAGTCATGCACTGGACAGACTCCAGAGTGACCACAGTGAGCCCTGGGGACAGGCACACCCAGGGAGATAAGCCTTATTCAATGACACACACGGAGGGCGGGCCTGCCTCCTTCCTCTCCTCTGCAGACTCGCTGCTGGTCCCCACAGGAGCAGCACTGGGTGCACCAAGGGTAGATTCAGGCTTTGGTGAAAGTGTCAGGGCCCCAGAAGGACCGGCAAGATGCTCTGCCCGGGACAGGAGCAGAGTCCAGGGATCTGCACTGCTGCCCTGTCCCTGATGCTGATCCCATGGGAGGGACCTGGGGAGGAGGTCAGGTAGCTCTGTGTAGAGAACCCCCTCTCCCTCTGCCCTCTGGAAAGGCAGGTTATTGGGGGTCTGACCTCTGGGCTGCCCCTGGGACGAGCCCTGAGCGTGCTCAGGAGGCCACCGAGCTCAGCTTACCTGTGCCAGGGGCTCCCTCCTCCGACCCCTTTGGTTCCAGGCTCCTTCCTTTCATGGGGGGGACCCATCATGCCATTATCCCTCCCAGGTAGGCTTAGACCGTGTCCCTTTATCCAATCTGAAGTGGACAGCAGGACTTGGGGGATTTGGGTCTGTTTGTAAAGAAGGCAGGTAGAGACTTGGAATTCCAAAAAACGGGGGCCAAGTTCAGGCCTGCAGTTGATATTAACAGGTGACCGTCCTGGGCAGATCCCCGTCCAGACCTGCACCTCCACCCAGCCTCCAGCCCCTGGGAAGCCTGTCCCCGGGCACCAGCCACCACAGAACAGACGACAGCTGACTTCACAGCCACCCCCCAGCACTAGCTACAGGACATTCACTAGCTCCCAAGTGAATCAAAATGCCTCTCGGATCCAGGTCCTCATTTGGATGGAAAATTTCGCCTGCCACACCTCTACCCGCCGGCTTCAGCCAACAAGATAAACAGAAACCCGGAGTTTCCGTGAAAAACACAGGGTAAGCCACCTGGAAAAGACAAAATCAGTGGAAACACTAGACCAGAAAGCTGCAGCTTCAGTGCAAGAAAAACCAAAGGTATCGACAGGAGTCACCAAGCCGGCTGGAAATGTGGCCAGCAAACACACAGGACAGTGTGCGCAGCCCTGGGGGACACTGCCCACTGGCCCGGGCGCTCTTCCTGAGGGTCCCAGGAATACCCTCTTGGAGATTGGTGACCGATGTCGGTTGCACCCCTCTGTCTGCCCTTGAGGCCAAGGACTCCTCTTATGACCTGTAAATGTTGGCCAGGTGGGAGACTGGGTGGAGGGAACCGTGGGGCTGGCCTGCAGGGCCACCTCTGGCAAAGGAGCCTCCCCCCGGCCCCCATGGCAGTGGATATGAGTGAATGCTGGGGTGGATTTCGGGGGCATCTGGAGACCCACCACGGGTGGTTCCCTTCCTGCCAGGCCCCTAGATCTGACCACGCCTGACAGGGAAGGCAAGGGGGGAGGTGAGGGCAGGTTCTGTGCCAGGGCAAGCCCCTCCCAGAGAAGATGCCTGTCCAGACAGGCCCTGCACTGCCACCCGGGACAAGTCACTTTGGAAAGGCTAATCCCTGCCCGCGGTAATGGGTTCCTACACCTGGGGACAGGTGCAGCCATCAGTCTGACACCGGGAACCACAATGCTGCCCCACCCATCCCGCACCAGTCTGGCCGAGTGGCACACAGAGCAGCCCAGCAAGCGCCCGGTCACCGATGCAGAGAAGACAAGATGGGGCAGCCACTGTGCCTTCTCTTCAGCTGCCCCATCAGGCTGGCCAGGATGGCCCTCGGCCCAGCTGTCCCCTCTCAGTGCAAGAAGGACCACTGGGAAGGTTCTATAGAAAGTGGTATCTGAATGGGACAGGGGACAGAAAGAACAAGCTGAGTGTCCTCCAAAGCCCCACCAATCCCAAACCTCACCCCACCTTGCCTCGCACACTTGGCCCTGAGAGTGGCACACAGGGGCACCTGAGGTGCCAGGTGGTGGTGGTTGGGCAGGTTGACCAATGATCCCAGAGCACTCTGGCTGGACTGAGGGAGTCCTAAGACCCACAGGGGGGTGGCTCCCTTCCTGCCACACTCCTAACCTAACTGTGCCTGACCTGTAGCCAGGAGCTGCAGGATGCATCATCCTCCTGGTCTTGTTCTGTGCAAATCACTCCGTGATGTTCACACAATGACAGACTCGCCCATGGAAGGGTTTCTCAGAACGTACAACTGTCCTCCCACAACTGTCCAAGAACCCCACCATAGTCCTTGAGGTGGGGCTACTACAGCGCCATTTTATTGGCATGGAAACTGATGCACCCATTGCCTGCATGCAGACAAGCTGGCCTCAGAGCCCAGGGTCACCCAGGGTCACCTGTCGGTCACCTAGGGTCCCACCGGCAGTTTACCAAGAAATTGCCCAGAATATTGGCATCAAGGAGAGAGACCAGCCCCCTTGTCCTCCCTGGCTGGCAGCCGCCAGGGCGTCTGGACAGGAAGGGCAGGCAGAGGAGGTGGCTCCAGGAAGCTGGCTTCTCCCTGCCCTACCCTCCACCTGGACAATGAGCCTCGGTCAACTCCCGGCCTTGGAAGGAAAGGAGTAGTACCTCACCCCTCATCTGCAGGCGCAGGGTTCCTGTCCCGGGACGCAGTCTTGACCCCTCACCCGCCCCCCCCATGGGCCAGGGATGTCATCTTCCTCCCTTTCTTGGGGTGCTCACCCCTCACAGCCCCTCTAGGGACCTTCCAGAGTCAATCCAGCAGCTTCACGGGGACCTCAGTGTCTCTCCCAGTGTGTCCTGGACACCCTCACAGGAATCTGAATTTCAGGTCAACTGAGAGTGGCCGTGTCACCCCACCTCCCTCCTCCTTCTGTCCATGTGTGTGAGCCCATCATGGTTGGTGACAAGCTTTCCTTTAACTTGCTACATGTTCTCCCCAGGCCCAGGGCCTCACTGCATTAAGACGACTCCACGCTAGGGGGTGTGTGGTCCCACAGGGACATCCATGAGGAAGCAGCGGGGGCACCCTGAGACCCAGAATGCTAGAGAACCCTGGGTGGTGCGTCTCTACCCTGGGACAGCCTGGGGCAGCTGGAGGCCCAGCAGGCGCTCTGGAAGCCAGGCCTCACCACCAGAATGTAGAGGCATCTTGGACCCACCATGATGCAACACCAACAGAGACCTACTCCATTCTCCATGCTCCTCAGAACCACCTAAAACCAGAGGAGTCAGCCACATGACCTGGGTTTCCTACTTCAAGGCCATGGGTCACTGCTACCACCATCCTCACACCCATCCACACCAGGGGACACCTGCAGGAGGATCTCTCCCGCCATTGCCTGTCCCTGGAGACTGTGGGCCCAAAGTGCCATGTCCAGGGACTGATGGTTCAGGAGGCCCCAGACTGGCTCGAGTCAAGGTAGAAAGCACCCAGACCCTCCTGCTGGGCAGAGCGGAATCCATCAGAATCAGCCCCCAGCCCCTATCTCAACACGGGCTGGCCCTAGGTGGCCCTGTCCCAGCCCCTTCTCTTAGGGAGGATGCTCTGGGCCCAGAGCAAAGCCCAGCCCTTCCTGAGGTCCTGAGAACTGGCGTGGACCGGCAGCACCACTGCTCTCGCAGTCTCCTGGCTGGTGTAGTGGGTGGAGATGCCAATGGTCACCCTCTGTCCCTGGCCATCTGAAACTTGAGCGCTCTCCTCCTGGCAGCAGCATCCCGGGTCCTCCCACTCTCTCCTGAGAGCGGTCAGCAGAGGGGGTGCCTCTGTTCCCCCACAGCCAGGGCCTGTGGGGTGACTTGGGGAAAGCATTAAGGCAACCTGTGGAAGTGTCGCTGGGCCGTGGGGCAGCAAGCAGGCAATCCCACGGTGGCCACACTGAGTTTCCAGAGAACAGCTCGAAGTCCCTGACTCCTGATCAAAGCAGGCCTCGGGTTCTTGAAAAACTAGAAAAGTCACTTCTCAAAGCCAAGATCACCCCTCACCCCGCCCCCAGCACCAGAGACCTCTGTCTATAATTCTCCTTCCTTCAGCAAAGACGTAGGAAGGAGAAAGTCGGGCAGCACGGGACTGTACCCCTCCCTGAATAGCCCCATCGAGGGGCCCACGACAGAGGCCAAAGACCCCGGGCTGGGAGCCAGCGGATGCAGCAGGAAAGGTCATCCCATCTGCTGTCCTGTGCTGTCCAAGTAGGGCCAGGCCCACTCCCTGGGGACCACAGGCCAGGCTCCTGGCTGAGGCCACCGGAAAATTTCTCCTGGGACAGAGAATCCATGCCCTGGACCCATGAGAACCCCAAAACACCTTTTGAAAAAGCCTGAGGGGTGGTCTGGGGGCAGATGACCACTCCCACTGAACCCTGAACCCGTGTGTGTGTGTGTGTGTGTGTGTGTGTGTGTGTGTGTGTGTGTGTGGCGGGGTGCGGAGCTTATCACTTGCAGATTCTGGGGCCTAGTGACTCAGAACCTGCTGAATGTGTTTTTGATTAGGGCGGTGGTGTACTGGTCAGCTTCCCGTGGCTCTGAGTTTCACTCCCTGCAGGGAGAGAAGGAACCCAAGCCCTGCCCAGGGTCCTTTCTAGAAGACAAAGTCCCTCTCAGGTGCCTGGATGGGACAGACTTGCCATCACAGTAGGATGTGCTCCAGGGACCCTGGGGACCCAGTGACCTGGGCAAGATTATCCTTCTAT
Organism: Ictidomys tridecemlineatus; assembly: GCF_052094955.1. NCBI lineage: Eukaryota > Metazoa > Chordata > Mammalia > Rodentia > Sciuridae > Ictidomys > Ictidomys tridecemlineatus. The sequence goes on along the minus strand of NC_135488.1, from coordinate 34,155,714 downwards.
GAGCCTCAATTTCCCCCCAGTTCTGAAAATTAGGTTTCATGATTGGGCGTCTCGTCTCCTAGGAGTCAGGCTGCCTGTTCAATGAAGCCGGAGTGTGGACCACCCAAGGGAACTCTGCCATCACCCCGCAACCCCATCCTGGCTCTGTGGGGCGCCTCTTCCCCAGACGGAGGAGCATCCAAGACTTGTCTGGTCACTCTCAAGTAATAGCAAGACCCTCTTCGCTTTGGGTCACAAAACAGCTCTGGTTTTAGTAATTACCTTAGAAATTAAAGCTGCAAACCAATTCCATGGCTCCCCTATCCCTCCTCCACCCCCAAACACGGGCTGGCTTTCACCCATGGACGGCTGACCGCGCCTGTTCTGTGTGCTCCTGGGGCATGCCGGGAGGGGAAACACCCACCCGGGGTGGAATTCCTAGCACACTCTCATCCAAGAATGGTTCTCCCCATTCTTTCTTTGCCAGCCTGCCTACAGGGGAGGAGGGAGGTGGGTCAAGGGTCTTGGCAGTGTCCCCAGGGACGTCCTTCCCACGTCCTGAAAGGGTGGAGGTCTCTTCTCTCAGAGCACTTTGTGGGAGAAGTGGCCTCCTGGGGTCTTGGCATTCCATGGGAGCCTCCTACCGGGCAGTGGCGGTCTGGGGTTCATGGCGGCCCTGGCTGGAAAGGGAGGAGAAGAGAAAGCAGACACTGTGGCTCCGAAAAGAAGCGTCCTCAGTGGGTAGGGACTTTTTTTTCTTGCAGGGGAGGAGGCCATAAGCAAGGCCTGGACATCTCACCCCTGGGATCCAGGGGGATGCCATGACCCCACTGCCTGGGGGGGTGCTTGGAAAGATGGGGGCACGCTGAGGGGCTGGGCCTGCTTCCCACTTCCTGTGAGGACCTTGTAGCCTTCAGAGTCAGGAGCTCTGGGATAGGGGTGCTGAGCCAGGGGGAGCTTGCCAGGCCCACCCCTGCCTGCTCCAGTGGGCAGTCCCCTGCCGTGGGAGTGGACTGCAGCTTCACCCTGCCTGGCCCCAGACATCTGCACCTCCCAGGCTATTGGGATGTCAGGCCTGAGAAACTGAACCGTGACTCATCATCGGCTCGATGCACTACAAAATTAAAAAATAATGAAGCGTTTCACATGCGACGGGTGAGCGAAAATTACAAAGTCTGACGCTACCAGAGGGGGACAAGGATGAAGAACAATGGGGACTTTCATAGGCTGCCTGAAAGAGTCAGAGAAGGTCCAGGTCTAGCCTGAAGCTTATTTATATAGTTTTTTTGGGGGGGAGAGGGTTCTTTATAAATTAATTCAAAATTAGGCAGAGTCTTGGAAGGAGCCTGGGCAGGTGGAGGTGCTGAGCTTTCTACTAAGTCCCCTGCTGGGGTGGGTGAACAGGGATAACTCTTGGGGACTGTGGATACGTAACACCTGGGAAAACAGATTGTGTGCCCTCTGACCCAGCGAGCTATATCCTCCCTGCATTCCCAGAAAAATTCCTGCAGCAATTACAAGAAGGGTCTTGCCAGTGTTGTACACAACAGCTAAAAGTGGCAAACCAGAAATAGCCAAAATGTCCATCAAGAGAAGAATCCATAAAGAGCATCAACATGTGTAAACCTCAAAACATCATGTTGCAGGGTTTGTGCAGGATGCTGCTGTCATTAACAACACCAGGCTCATTGTCATAGTGCAGCCTGATGAGCTTCACCTTCAGCCTAGGGATATCCCTGAGGAAGAAGGAAGGAGAGAACAAGGTAACAAGGGGCCCTCTAGCAGGCTTAGACACCATCGTATAAGCTGTTTCCTTAACACTAAGAAACAAGGCAAAGCATTAGGCTTTGACAATTATTATTGTACGAAGAACTGAATCCAGGGTACTTTACCACTGAGCTGCATCCCCAGCCATTTCTGTGTTTGTTATGAGACAGGGTCTTGCTGAGTTGCCCAGATTGACCTCAAGCTTATGATCCTCCTACTTCATCCTCCTGGGTTGCTGAGATGATCAGCAGGAACTCCCGCGCCTGGCCAAACCCAGTCATCTTAAATCAGCCAGTTGAGTGGTGTTCAACATGTTCCTAGTGTGGTGTAGCCATTGCTTCTATCTAATTGCTCCCCAATTCCCACCTCCCTGAGTTCCTGAAAAACCACCAGGATGTGTTCTGTCTCTACAGATTTACCTCTTTGGGATACTTTATATAAATAGAATCTTACAATCTGTGACCCTTTCACTCTGAATACAGATTTTTCCCTTCCTTCCTTCCTTCCTTCCTTCCTTCCTTCCTCCTTCCTTCCTTCCTTCCTTCCTTCCTTCCTTCCTTCCTTCCTTCCTTCCTTCCTTCCTTTCTACCAGGAATTGAACACAGAGGCACTTAAACACTGAGCCACATCCCCAGCCCTTTTTGATATTTTATTTAGAGACAGGTTCCCACTGGGTCCTTTAGGGCCTCCCTAAATTGCTAAGCCCGGCTCTGAACTTGCCTTAGACTCTGGGGATTACGGGTGTGTGCTACCACACCCGGCTTCTGCATACAGTTTTCAAGGGTTCCAGACAAGAGCTGCTTTCAAGGTTGATCAATTCTGTAAGATGAATCAGAAATGCATTCCTTACAATTACTGGATAATTTTCCACAGTAGGGATCTATCCTAAGTCGTTTATCCAATTCATCCATTGATGGGCACCTGGACTGTTGGCCCCTATGGGTCATTGCGGATAGGGCTGCTAGGAACACATGTGTACATGTACTTATTTGAGTCCCTGGTCTGAATCCTGTGGTTAGGTATGTAGGGGTGGAATTGCTGGGTCCTAGGGTATTTTTTGAGGAACCACCAAACTGTTTTCCACGGTGTCTGAACTCTTATATTTTCAGAAACAATGCACAAGAGTTCCAATATTTTTCCATGCCCCAATCAACCCTGTTATTTTCCACTTTCTTTTTGTTTGGAAGTTTTATTGAAGGCCTTGCTACTGGACCCATTTAAACCAGAACAGCCAGCCTAATGGTGTGAAGCAATATGCCCCATGGCTTCCATCCCATTCCCCTAGTGACTAACATGGCAGAGTATAATGTGTGTTTGTGTGTCTGTTCAAGTCATTTGCCCATTTTCTAGTTGGGGTTTTTGTCTTTTTGTTGAGTTGCTTCATAGTCCACAATTTAAGGAAACCCTCCCAGGGGCAGCAGGTGCCTCTCAGACCCTTTTCTTCTCTACTCCTTCCTCACATCAAAACACACACAGCTCCATGTGCATCATCCATGCAGAGGAAAACCTGAAGGGTTAGTGTGCACCTCTTCTCCACCCCCGACAGCAGCGACCCCGCCTCTAACACAGAAAGCAAGAAAGAAACTCAGAGGAAGAGTAAGACACCCAGGGCCTCCAGGGAAGTGACAGCTACAGGGGGAGAATACAGAAGTGGAAGAGAAGCAATTTCTAAGACAGCTGACAGGGAAATGGTATGAACCAAGGGAATTTATTCATTCTAGAAACTTCTACTTCTGGTAGGTGATAAAACCAGGCTAGAGGAGTAAGTTTAACAGAAGGTTCTCAGATTTGCACCCCCCCCCCAACTTTGACCAAAGATGGCGGTGATGGGTTGGCTGGGACCCTCCTCCCCACTCCCCTACAGATTAGATCTTGCTGCCTGGCTGGGCTGTTCCTACCCTCAGGGGCACTCCTGCCCCCCTGCTGAGCCTCTAAGAGGAGGCCAGGGAGCCCTGGGAGGTTGTCCCTTCTGGGAAGTCAGGGCAAACCATTTGCCTTCACTGAGTTCCATAGGGCTTTGAAGACTCTCAGTCACTCACAGGACATTCAAGAGACACTAAGACCTTTTTTGTTGACAAGCCTCTCTGCCCATCACATCGCACCAGGAGACATGATTTCTTAGGGTTGCAAAGCTCTGCCTTTGTAAAGACCTGAAGGGAGGACTCACTCCTTAGTCCCAGGTTCCAGACAAGACCTGCTCATTTTCAGAAGTCCAACCTTGCACAGACAGGAGATGGGAAAGAGAAGCTCCCAGAGGAACCTCATGAAGGAGGAAAACCCAGTGGGTATTCTCAGGCCTAGGCCAGATAGAAGGGGATTCCTGTACGGAATCCATGTGCCTGGTGCTGTTGGGGGTTTTGCCAGATAACCTGGAAGGTGGAAAATCCCCAGGTGGCCCCAGAGCCAGCTAAAGACCCCTCAGAACTTGAGCAACCCCCTCCCAACTTGGGGCCTGGCTGTCCCTGTCTATAAATAGTGGGGCTGGGCTCAATGGTGTCCAAGATTTCTTTTAAATATTATTTCCATGGTTCTGGCTATGCCCAGGATGCGAAGTCAATCTGGATGAATGATATCCCTGCCACGGAGCAACTGGGTTTCCCATGGCCCCTCTTCCAAGTCCTTCAAGGATGACACTGCCTCCTCTCTTCTATGTAAACACCTCCCACCATCAGACAAGAAGCTGGGGTCCTGCTCTGAACCTTTCAGCTTCCCACACTGTCCTCTTTAACCAAGCCTCTGGCTTCTGCACCGGGTGGTACACACAGGAAAAGGTCTCCCCACCTGCCAACCACACCCACAGAATTAGTAAAGCACACGCCCCCCCCCCCAAATAAAGCACCAGAGGCCCCCAGGGAGTTGTTGCCGCTGGGGATCTAAAGCCTGGCGACACAGTGACACCTCACCGGGAACCCACAGTGAAAAGATCTTTGCTGCAGCCACAGGGGCTCAGTCCCTTCAGCGCAAGGCGGGACCAGCCGCAGGTGCTGAGCCTTCTCCAGCCCTCAAGGTCAGCCAAGCCGTGGGGACTGGCTCCCCCCCCTCCAGGGGAGAATGACTACGGAGCAAACGCTGGCCTCTATTTTCCTAATTCCAGGTCAAATTTGTCTCACATACATTCATTCGTCGGAAACTTTTAAGAGTCCAGAAGAGAATAATTCGGATTCAGTTTCTCTTAATCTCTAAACTTCGGTCGGCAATACTAAGGTTTCTATTGCTGATCTCTTTCTTTTCTTTATTTAAACAAAACCTTGTCCTTTGAAAAACTCTAGGCATCCTTACAAGGACTTGGTCCGACCACAGGGCAAAGAGCGGGGTGAGCTTTCCCTGCACAGCCAGGCAGAGCAAACTGGGCGCGCCGGCCTGAAGACCCAGCGCAACGAGACCCCGCCAGGCTTGCTCCCAGCATCTGACCTGGGGTGCGAACTGTCATTGGTCTAGAAGGGAACAAAAGACTGGGCGGTGGGAAGGATTTTCTGAGGGTGGCCCCCTCACCCTGTCCGCGCTACCTTGACGCTCCGGGGACCCGCGCAGCTTCCAGCTTGGGCCCGGATAGCTGCGCAGTGCAGCGACAGAGCGGCCGCTCCAGCCATCCCGTCCCCTCCCGGCCCTGGGACAGGGCGCGCGCGCCACTCACAAACTCAAAGACGAAGAGTAAGTCTGGGAAGGTGGCGAAGACCGAGAAGCCACTGGGCAGGGAGCTGCCACCCGAAGCCGCTGCGGGAGCCATGCCGGCGAGCTGGCGTCGGCCTCGGGACTGGACGCGCGCGGCTGCGGCTCCGGCTGCTTGCTGACCACTCGCTTGCTGGCGAAGCCCAGTGGCCGGGCACCTCCGCGCGCGGGTTAAGAGCTGGGGCGTCCGGGGCATCAGAGGGCGGAGCCCCAGGCCTGCCCCGCCCCCGCCCCACCAGGGGACCTGGTCAGGGCGCCGCAGGCGCAGCCCAGAAACACACCCAGGGCACTCTGCGGACTAGCGGAGCCAGGTACCGGGACCTGATGCCCGCGTTCCACCCAGGGCTGCCACCTCTCTGCCGAGAGCAGGATCCGTGGGGCGCTTCGAGCTTTGCGCGCCTTGCAGGTGATCGCAATCCTTTGAGAATGATGGCCACCAATAGTCTGGTCTCTTAATCCTCCCCTAAGGGACCCCTCGGGTCACTATTGCTTTAACTCTTTAGTTGGGTCTCCATCTTTCCGCTGGGTGCTTTAATGTGCAAGACCTCCGCGTCCTGGTTCACGGTGGGCGGGTTCCCGGGCCACTCTAACCTGCTGGGTCTGCCTGGGAGTCTCTGAGATGGCTCTGGCCATGGATAGATCCCTTCTTGGGTGGTGGGAACCCAGCAAGGGGAACCTCGCACCCGCCCCGCCCTGGTCCTCTTGATGCAGCCGCTGTGTCTGAGTGAGGGCAGGGCTTGCTCTCACCTGCAGCGGTGCTGGGCAGGGCCACAGTGAATTCCCGCGGCAAGAAGGAGCATTGATAGAGATTGGAGTGGGACGACCACGCACCCCACCCCAAGAGCTTTGACTCTGTTGACCCTCGGGTTGTTTTATGTTTTTATCGTTTGTTCGTTGTTTTGCATTTTTTCTTAACAATTTTGAAATTCTTATTTGCTTTTATTTTTAAACAAGCATCACACTCCCCTAGTTGCCCATTTAATTTATTATTCTCAGTATCACTGCCGAGTTTCCTTTACAACCTGATAACCCAAGGCATGCCAGGAGGCAGTGGCATCAGCTTTCAACTCACACCCTACCTGTACCCAGGGTCACTTCCCCCTCTAGCAGCTCTGCTCCCTTTCCAGCTGCTAGAGAAAGAGGAAAGGAAATTCCTTCACTTGTTTTCCAAAGCAAATGCCCTCTCCCTTGACTTATGAAAGGGACCCGGCATTTGAAATGAGAAAGTCCCATTCTGCCTTGGTGAGCCTCTTCCGGGTCTTCCACCTTGGTGTCTTGGAACTGGCAGGACCTCTTTGGCTATGAGGGGCTGCAGGGTTTTCTGGGGCCCTCCCCTCTTGTCCTCACTTACGCTGGGCGTCTTCCAGCTTGTAAAGTGGACCTCATGACTCCCAAGAGAACATTTTCCTCCCAAGGAAACTGTAGACAATCCTGAAAGCCAAGTGGCCACAGAAAGTCACCCAGGGCACAGGATGACCATAACCCTCCAGCAAATCCGGCCAGAGTGGCTTAGCAATTTCTCTGTGGTTTTTACTAATTGGAAACTCACACAAAGCTCCTTCCCACTCAATACTCAATTAGCTGTGTTTTGGTTTGGTTTGTTATTTCACTACCTCTTTCAACCCTTTATTGCTAAAGTCCTTCATGCTTGGGCCAGTGACTTTGGGGGAAAACCTGGTTCCTGGTGCACCCCACGAAGGCTCCAAAGAGCCAGCCCTCCCTGGGTAAGGTATGGGTGGAGGAGTCTCTGCAAGACACTACAGAGGATTAGGAGGGCTCCTGGGTCCAGGACAGGAGGCTTGTCCTTATCTGGTGACCCTTCATTTCACCTGGAGTCCTTTGCCTGATGTTCACCTTCTTTTCCAAACTCGAAACACTCTGGAATGTCTCCTGTCCCCATCCCCACCGCCATTTCCATCCCTGATGCAGTATATCCTTGGCAGTCAACCAGGGACCCAGCCCTGTGTTCTGTTCTCAGTAAATATTTCCCACTATCAGAAGGCCCCAGTCTCATCTGGGCCAGGTGCCCAGAGAAGAAGTGGAACAACCCGGGTTGAACATAAAGAGCACTGGCCAGTCCAGATGGGCCTCTTCATTTGACAGCAAAGCCTACCCAGGAAGTTCTGGGCCCCTCCTGATGATTTGGGAGGTTTGTATTTGTAAGAAGTCTAGGAACTTGGTTTCCAGCAGGATATGAAAAAAAAGACCCACTTCAGCCAGCAATTCTCTGCAGGGGCCTGAGTCTTCCCAATAGCACAATGGGTGTGAATGCTGTGGGTCTGGTGTGAATCTGGGCTTCCTCAAATTATTTGATGGCCTAGGGCAGGTTTCTACCAAGTAGAAACTGGAGGTCATGATTGCTGTGCAGCTGAGTCAGGAAAAGGTCACCTCCAGCTTACGTGTGGGTAGGGAGGGAACAGATGGGAAAGTGGGATGTGTTCAGGGAAAGACTCATGGGGTAGGAATTGCCGATGAATAGCAGCAGAGGCAATTTGGTTTTGAGATCAGTAAGAGGACTCCCTCTTTATGGATGAGGTAACAACCTCAGAAAGGTTAGGCAGCTGCTTAGTGGAACTCAGCCTTGAACCTGAGGCTGCCGACCTCCAAAGCTGCAAGCACTTGATTGAAACCATGCTTGAGATGGGCAGATGCCCGTCAAATGCCAAGCTCCATACATCATCAGGTGTGGCTCTGGCCCTTGCTCCCTAGAGCATCTATATGCTGCTGAAGGCCCTGGGACCTTCCTTCCCCTGACAGGGGACACAGGAAGGTGGGGTCATTTCTTCCTGGTACAGGTGAGAAAGCTGGGAACATGCCTGCTTCAGAGCTACCCAGAGCAGTGAGTTAATTTCCACGGATGGCATGAGACTCTGAGGACCCCTGCTGGGAGGATGGGGTAATGCAGCCACAGCTGGCTTGACCCTAGATGTGGAGAGGAGACAGCTTTACCAGGGCCTAAGCACCCAGCTCTGCCACAGCTACTTAGCCCACGTGATCTCGTTTGGTCCCAGAGTCTCTCTGGTGGGTATCACCCCACCATCCAGGCTCAGAGTGGGTGGTAGTATGTCCAGGTCACGTGGTGGCCAAGCAAAGCTGTCCTCTTGAATCTAGCAGGCAGGCTGCCCCACTCCTCTGTGTGCCCACTGTACAAAGCCACAGACTTGAAAACTAGAAGTGGCAGTTGTTCACCAGAGAGCTGTCCTCTGTTGTGTGCCCTGCCACCACTAGGGACAATGAGCCGCAGAGACGCTCTTTCTTCTTTCCCAGCCTCCCTGGCCTCGTGCTGTCTAGTGCTCTGGGATTCTGAGCACAGAGCTGGGCTGGCATCGTCTGGGAGTCTCCAGGAAGAAGGCAAGTCCTTCTCCTCTGGAAAGTTCCACCTGAAAGGGATGTCACACTCGTGTTGGTGGATACTTGGCCAGGCCCCTCTTTGGCTGGCTGGGTCTGCACTGGGCCCTTTCCCTGTCACCATAGGCCAAGTACCAAGGGGTGGCATCTTAGTCTGTTCAGGCTGTTGTCACAAACTGGGGAAGTTATAAACAACAAAGATTCAAGTCCAGTCGAGGCACTGGCAGATTTTTCTGGGGAGACCCACTCTCTGGTTCTTCTCTCTGATGGTACCTTCTTGCTCTCTGAGGGGTCTCTGGCCTCTTTTACAAGGGCACTCGTCCATCCTCGGGAAGGGGGTCCTCCCTGTGAGCTTATTACTTCCCAAAGGCCCCCCTCCTGATAGCACCACCTTAGGGGTTAAATTTCTACACATAAATTTTTTGGGGACACAACATTCAGACCAAAGCAGCTGGCACAGAGACTAATCCTTCCGCAGTAAGTTGAGGTGGGAGCAGTTTGCAGCAGAGTCCCCACTTCTGGGCACTTCTAGGGTGGCAACTGTGTTCCTGCCCTGCAGATGCAAACTGAATAGAGGTCCCCAGCCTGCATTCCCTCATGAGTCCAAGTTCAGTTTGCGCTGGGCAAAGAGGAGCCCATAGAGGAGGGTGGACATCACCGTGGCCTTTATGAAGTACATTCTGGGATCCAGACATAATAAATGTGTGCTGATGTTTTGTGCTGGATGTGGGGTCGGGGAGCCCCAAGAGCATCCACCAGCATAGCCTGTCCTGGCTTAGGGCTGGGTGCTCGAGGAAGGAAGTGCCCTATAGCTGCTGGGTGGGGGCAAACCAGGTGGTAGGGAGAGAGGTTTCTGATACAGGAACAGACAGCCCCTGGGCCCTCATCTCCTGGGGTTCCGGGGGCACACGGTGTCTCATGCTACACACCTGAAAGATTACATAAGGACACCAATAGGTAGAGTCAAGCCAGGCAGTGGAGAGGAGAGAAGGCAAACGTGAGCAGATGGGAGTCCAGGGCAGAGGAAGAACTGCGGCCAGGGCTGGTGCTGGCCGCAGGCTGCACTGAATTGGGGTGTGCAGAGGACAGGGAGAAGGGTTGTCAGGCCCGGGCAAGGGTGCAGAAGCTGGGGAGCAGGAAGCCCTTGACCCATGTCAGGGGCAGGGTAGCTGCTGAGCAGGGCTGGAAAGAACTGGGCGGTTCTGGGCACAGGGAAAAGAGTCAAAAGTCCTCGGGCAGGAAGCACAGGTGGCACTGTGTGGCTTCCCTCCAGCTAACCCAAGGGCAGCTGTCGCAGCTCCTGCCTGCTAGGAGACGGTCCTCTCTGCCCAGGGAGGGGGCCCAGCACCTCTGCATGGCAGCTCAGCACCCGCCCAGCAAGTTGCACCAGGAATTTGGCCCAAGTTGACTGAAACCTCAGGAAACGTGAACTCCACAGAGCAGGCGGGGCCAGTGGGTCCTGGGAATGCAGTCTTAGCAGGTTCGGGGCTGGGCGGGGGCTCCTTTTCTTGAGGTTTCACTAACAACACCCTCAGATAGCCTTTGCCACACAGCAGGCCTCCTGAGACGCCCAGCTGGCTGCTGAGAAAATACCAGAAGTGAGCAGCCGCGCCCCAGAACCAGCCTGACCCCGGGCTTCTCCTTCTCAAGCGTGTACTTGGGCCTTTCTCTAAAACCCTCTGGCTCTGGAACTGACCCCCTCATGCGTGGCCAGGAGCCCACCTTCTAGAGAGACCATGTCGCCCTTCGACAGTGGGGGACCTCTGACCTCGCCCTCCTGCCACCGATGGTGACCGTGGACACTCTTGGACTGTAGATTTTTATTGAGTGTTCCTGTTTTCTGTTGGAAAAAATACTCCCATGCTTGGAAAGCAGCAGAAGAGCACTGGACTGGTGCCCACCCTTCTTCCAAATCAGGGCAACTGTCTCATCTCTGTAGGTGGTGGTTGTTGTTGTTATTATTATTATTTTAGAATTCATGTAGAGATGGATTCGTTCATTCTCTGAACTTCTATTTCCAGGAAGTGATACGTCCATTCATTCAGCCTCCAGGTGAAGACCCTCCAAAGTTGACTGAGCACAGGCCACCAGGCTGGGCATGGAGGTGCCTTGGGAGCCTGGGAGGTGACAGCAGGGCCAGCGCACCACAGGCATTTCAGGGTGGGGGCCGTGGAACCCTGGCGGAGGCTGGGGGAGTGCCCCTTTGGGGAGGTGCCAATGTTTCCTCAGTCCTGAATCAACTTGGAACAGAGTTCAAAGAGGTGGTACCAGCCCAGAGGTCCCTGAGTTGACCCACCGGCCCTGGAGATGTGGAATGGCATGAGATCAGAAAACAGTAAAACCATAAATCTCAACCAAAGCAGAATCCAAACTTGCTGCAAAGGAATGGAATGTTCTCCTGGGCGCGAGCAGGAGCTTGCTCCCTGGTCTCTGGACGCCCAGTCTGAGCGCACAGGGAGGGCAGTGCGTGCTCAGTAAAGGACAGGGAGAGAGGGAGGGGCCCGGAGGGAGGGACAGAGGGGAAAGCAGGCAAGGGAAGCCCATGACCCCTCGGGGTTTCCTAACCTCCTCACTCTTGTCACCAAGTGTGTTCCTTAGTGATTGCTCCTGACACAACAAATAGGTCAGTTCTCCCAGCTCTAGGGCCTAAAGAGGCAGGAAGAGCTCCCGGCTGCCCCGGGGCTTGTTCTGTGGCTCAAAGCAGCCGAGCTTGAAAGGAAGGGAGGGCCTCATCCTGACCCCCTGGATGGCAGAGGAGGCCTCCAGAGGTGCACCCCAGAGGCTCATGGGAGTGGAAGCCCAGGAGGTGGGGGGGGGGGCTACAAGGAGAAGGGCTGGGGCCTCAGCTGACCAGCCATTACACCACCGAGGTGATTCAGACCCACCACCTCTGCCTCACCTTCCAGATCCTGCACCCCCTAGACTCTCTGCACCCCCAGACCCTGCACTCCTCAGACTCTGTACCCACAGACCCTGTACCCCCTAGACTCTGTACCCCCAGACTCTGCAATCCCAGACCCTGCACCCCCTAGACTCTGCACCCCCAGATCCTGCACTCTTCAGACTGTGCACCCCCAGACCCTGTACCCCCTAGACCCCACTATCTTCCCAAACCAGCAGTTCCCAGATCTCCTCACTTCTCAGATCCATCAAGTCCCCAAATTCCTTAAAAAATTGGAGAGACCAGATCCCTGGCCCCAGCAGATCCCCTGAGCATGTCACCTCTCCCCACCGTGTCCAATCCACTCAGCTCAGGACAGTCACCAGACCCAGGACCTCTGTGTCTGCACCAGGGGACACCCTGCGGGGGGGTGGGGGTGGAAGACAGTAGACATCTAGATACTGGCAGGAAGGTGGCAGGAGAGTGTCCCTGGGAGGTGAAGAGAGGAAGTCACAGGCCAATATATAAATATAACCCTTTTTTTCTCTTTAAAAAAATAAATAAAAGCTTATACATTCTTGGCTAAATAAGCACTAGGAAGCCAGAGCCACGTGTTTCACGGTGGGGACAGGATTGGTGGGTGAGGGAGTGGGTATCAGCATGCAGAAAACACTCCAACATAGAGGAGGGGCTCGCGGGGGCCCCGTGGTGGGCGGAGCCCTTGCCTGGCTTGTGTGGGGCCCTGGGTGCCATCTTCAGCACCACATAGAAATAATGAAATCAAGGTCACCGACAACTAAGAAACACACTAAAGGAGGGTCACCTCTGCTGCGGCCGCTGCCCCGCTGTGCCACCTCTGCCTGTGGCACAGCTCTGACTGTGGACAGAGACTTTGTACTCAGAGGTCCCCGTTTCTAGGGACAGTTCCCCCCCTACTGCCCCACCTCTCAGGACAGGCCTGGAGGTATGGCTGGACAGACTGCGGCATGCCTGAGGCCTGGGACGGCTGATAGACCTATGTCCCCGTCCCCAGAGGCCTCCGACCTGGGAGCACCCGGCTCTTAGCTTGCTGGTCTCAGGCCACGGCATGGAACCTGGCCCCTGAGGTGCCAGGCAGGACTGAGCCACTCTTCTTACCACGTTGCCCCCCTCCCCTGGTCCCGTGTTGAAGGCACAGAGACACCTGAGAGCCCTGAGATTCCAGAGTGAGCTCGGGATCTGGCTGGCTGTGTCCCTTCTGTTATGTACTCAATATGCAACTTCAGACGAGTGACTTGGCCTCTCTGTGCCTCAGTTTCCTGGTTCTATGCAATGGTGACAGTAATCCCTCCGTCACAGGGTTATTGGGGATTAACAAGATAAAACATGTTGAGCGGCCTCTTTGGAGCCCAGGAGGAAGTGAACCTCAGGGTGCAGGCACGGGCACTAGCAGGGCCACAGGTTGACCGGGGACTCATCCCCTGCCCACACACAGGGCCCTTTCACATCATCCTCACCCAACAGAACTGCAGAGCCACAGCTGAGGGGTGGGTGCGTTGCCGGTGATCACACAGCTCCGTCCACCATGGCTTTTCAGGGCTCCGGGGAGAACTGAATTCATAGAAGCCCCAGGGTTTCCCTCCACCCAGTGGAAACCCCGCCCCATGGGCTCCTTCCTGCGCTGCTCCTGTGCCACCACCTGGCACCATGTCATGGGGTGTGTGGGCAGGTGGCACTGGGCCTCGCCAAGCCTTAGTCACCTGGTCAGCCAGCTCTGGCGATGTCACCTGGGTGGCCTCTCCCAGGGTGTTCAGAGCCCTCCAAGTCTACATGTGGGGACCACCCAGGCCTGCTGGAGGCTGCGTGGTCCTGCCACATGAGGCCTGGCTCTGGTCCTGAGTGGTGGCTTCTACCCAGCAGGCTCCCTTGGCCTCTGTGATGACCTTTGGTTTCCGGCTCTGTCACGGTCACATGAGGGGCTGGGTGGCCTTGCCCACCCTGCAGCAGGGCCTGCTGGGAGCAGTGGAGGAGAGTCCTGCTTTCCTGTCCTTGTTCTGCCCTGCTGCCATCTGTCCCCCCTACCCCTAGCTTCCAGTCCTGAACCAGCTTTGTCACCAAGTCCCCTTCCCTCTCCAGACTGCACAACAGTCTTTCTTCTGGTCACTAACTGTAATGTGATTGCCGCAGATGGCCTGATGAGTAGGGGCTCCCCTTGGTTCAGGGGTCCCCTGGGCTCACTGTTTGTCCTGTGCTATCTCATGGCACTGCCTGACCACTTTTCCTTTAACTGGCAATGTCACCCTTGTAAATAGAAAACACAGTGTGTGTCACGGAGCTGAGAATACACACTTCGGAAACCGGCTGCAGGGCGGTGCCAGGAGATTCTGTGGCCAAGCAAGGTCTCCAGGAGGCTGAGAAAGTGTGGAGATGTGTCCCAAGGGCAGCCCGGTAACCACTGGCCTCCACTCTGGCACTGCCAGCCCAGAGGTGCTGGGCACCCTATAAGGTCCCTGCCCCGGATGAGGTCAAGGTGAGGGACTTGGGCAGGTGCATCTGCAGCCTAGTGGGCTGCACCTGGAGAAGTGGCAGAGGCTGAGCCCCACCTGGGGAGGGGTCCTGTCACTCAACCGCTTGTCACCTTGCCTTCTCAAGCTCCTTAAGCGTTGGCAGTCCCAGGGACCTGGGACGGTATTACAGGCCCTCTCTGCTGTTGTGCTTCGGATCTTCAGTGTCCCAAAGGCCCTATGCTAAGGGCTTGGTCACCAGCCTGGGGAGGGGTGGAAGCTCGGGGCGGGGCCTCATAGGAGGATGGACAGATCCCTGGGGGCTGCCCTTGAAGCGGGGATGGAGCTTCAGCCTCTTATGAATCTCTCGCTGCTCCTGACCTCCATGAGGTGAGCATTATCCTCCACCATGTGGTCCTCACCGCCAGGGGCTGCCCTGCCACAGGCCCCAAAGTGGCAGATCCAAGCGACCATGGACAGAAACCAGGGCCCTGATTGGATGGACCTTTCCCTGTCTGAGTTGTTCGTCTAGGGTTCGTGCTGAGAAGGGGAGCGAGCACAGTAGCTCCCCAGGCGCCAGGCCGGGGGCAAATCTCTTTCCCGTCGTCTGGGGGTTCTCAGGGCCTGCGGCTCTGGCACCGGGGCTTGGAGCCCGACGGTGGTCACCTGCTTCCCCTCATGGCTGCTCCGCTCCTGTGTGGACGTTTCCCTTCCTTTTTGTTCTGGTCTTCGTAGTCACCAAGTTCTTCCTGCGTTGGAAAGCAGGGACAAGTGTGGTGGCTGGCCACCAAACCCTGCAACCCCAACAGTCCCTAAGTCATGGGGAGAAGGGAGGCAGGACGCTAGGTTCCTGCCCCTGGGCCCTGTCTGTCACGGCATCCAGTAGTAAAAAGTGGTCACTTGGGCTTGTTTCCAGCAGCTGCGGCCTGAGTGACTGAGTCCGTAGCAAGAAGAGAGGCCTGACTCAAATGAGCAGAGAGTCCCCGGAGGGCCCCTAGGGCTACATGCAGAGCAGAAGGCTGGATGGGACCACTGGGTAAAACACTCAGCAGGAGCAGGGCACAGTGGTGCACACCTCTAAATCCCAGTGACTAGGGAGGCTGAGGCAGGAGGATCGAAACTTTGAGGTCAGCCTCAGCAATTCAGCAAGGCCCTAAGCAATTTAGAGAGACCCTGAATCAAAATAAAAAGTAAAAAGGGTTGGAGATGTGGCTCAGTGGTTAAGCACCCCTGGGTTCAATCCCTAGGATGGATGGATGGATGGATGGATAAATAAATAAATAAATAAATAAAAAATAAAAAAAAACAGAGCTGAGAGTTTGGGGTCTCTGACAATACCTTGGTGGACTCATGGTCAGGAGGGGAGTGTCTGGGTGCATTCCTGGGCCACGGTGGAGGTCTGGCAGGTACCGGGCAGCAGGAGGTGGCAGATGGTCTAGTGCTTTATTAGTAACCGAGGGAAACAGGTGGCAGTGGAGGTCCTGGCCCTGTACATAGACAGTGGTGACATCCACAGGGTTCCCTCAGGCCTGGAATCCCAAGGGCACATATTCTGGCAGATTCAAGAATTCAAGAGGCTCGTGAACTGAGCCAACGGCAAACTCAGAACCGTCACCACATACCCAGTCGCCACGGAAGAGAAGCCACTCCTGCTGCGTGCCACTCCTCGGCTCCTCTAGGAGAGGGCGCCTCAGGGGGGCCGCTGGGCTGGTGGCCTCACTCTCCCCGGGCCAGGTTGCTGGCCAGGGTTGTCTGGGATGTGGCCTGGGGTGTCCTCCACAGTGGATGTCCCTGGAGGGGACAAGGACCTCGTTTGTGGCTCTATGGTTTCGTAACAAGACTGAGCTGCTGGTGGAGCTGGAAGGAGAGACCGGTTTGGAAGCAGCCGGTGACTCTCAGTCCCAGGGGCTGTGGGTGCACAGTTAGCAGGGGACGGTGACTAGTCTTCCAGGATCTGATCGGGCACGATTCAAGTCCCCTGCAGGGTGACCAAGTCCAGCAGATTCCAGCTGAGCCGGGGTTTGCCCAGGCAGGTCCTGAGAGCTCTGCAGCAGCAGGTCGTCAAACACATGGGCTGATTAGGGCGCCTGTTGTTAAGAGTGGGACAAGTTCTTTACCAATTAAAATGTCCACGTAACAAGATGGTGAGGTCATGGGCTCCAGAGACAGGCCAGCCCTGCTCAGTGGAATGGCACATGGGCCTCAGCACTCACCACGTTTGATCCAAATCATTTCTCGTTTGGAGGATTTGGACCTCTCGTTTGGATCAATTGTCACAAAACCAATAATCGACATAAAATGGTGAGCACTTACACCTGACAGGCTTCTGTTATCTGGTGCTATTTTTCCTCTGGGACATTAGTTACCAAGGCGGTTGTATCAGCCAGCTTTTCATCACTGTAATGAAATAACCTGAAATGATCATTTATCAAGAAAAGAAGATTGTTTAGTTCACAGTTTGGCAGGTTCAAAGGCGTAGTGCTAGCATCAGTTCAGATCTGGTGGAGGCCTTCTTGCTTGTGGACTGTGAGGTGGCACATTGCAAGGGGGGACGGGGATTGTGTCTGAGGGTCTGCTCTCTCTGCCTCTCCTTATACAGCCACCAGGGTTCCCTCATGGGGGCGCCACCCAGTGACCTTGCCTAAACCTAATCACTTCCCAAACCCCCCACACTCTAAAGTCCACAGCAGGGATAATTTTCCACCCTTTTAATTTCGTTAACACATGGCTTCAGGATTTGACTTCTGCCTGAGTTGGGAACGAACCACATTGAAGCCACAGGCGAGGAGCTGTTGGTTCTATCACAGGGGCCTCAGGTTATTCTGGAATGATTTTTTTTTTCAGAGCTGGGGATGGAACCCAAGGTCTTGTGAATTCCAGGCAAGTGCTCTACCCCTCAGCCACGACTCCAGCCTTTGGAATATGATTTTTTTTTTTATCTACTAAGGGAAGCCTTAAAAATCTCTCTTTCCTGGGCTGGGGATATAGCTCAGTGGAGACAGTTTTCCTGGCATGCACAGGGCCCTGAGTTCAATCCCCAGTATTGCAAAGAGAAAAAAGAAAAAAAAAATCTCTCCTGTCGTCTACACTGCCTGTGGCAATGGCCCTAGGATTCACGATTCCCTGGAGAGGGTCAGAGAGAAAGTCTGACTGATCATCACCCCCAAGAGCTCAAACATGCAAGAAGGGTTTTGGGGTGGTGGAAATTTAGGCTCCAGCCACACTCCACCTGCCTAGATGGGCAGGCGTCTGACTCCTGAGACGGTCTATGGTGGTTGCCTGTCCAGCCTCCAGCTCTTCTGTTGCAGGGCAGGACGGGAATCCAGGCAGCCAGGGGGCGGACATCACTAAGAGGTCTCCCATGTGATGAGACGTAGGGACACTGAAGCAGGACCCCCTCACAGCGAGGTCATGGGGAAGCTTCTTAGTGTCAGCGTGAGGCACAACAGGGTCAGGAGCCTGGCACAGAGAGGCTAAGGGATAAAATAGGGACCCAGAGGAGTTTGTCCTGTTGCCACTTAGGAGTTCCTTGGACCCTGCGGGCCTCATGATTAACCCACTGCCCGAGACCTGCAGGACAATGACAGTCCTCTGTCACCTTTTCTAAGAGCCAGCCTGCGTGTGCTGAGGTGTGAATGAGTGTCCTGGTCACACCTGTAGCAACCCAGTCTTAGGAGGGAGACAGGTGTCCAGCTGAGGCCTGAACTGTGCCTCGCATACGTGGACACTCGTGATGTCCATCCTGTTTGGGGTGTCTGTGAGGCTGTACCCTGTGGACTGTCTCCGAGGCAGCGCCCCAACAGCCATAAGAACATGCAAATGGGGCTCTCTGCTGACCAGGCGTCCAGTACTAACCCTGCTGCCCAAAGTCTGGCTAATCGTGTTGACCCCTGGGTCCTGTCCTGCCAGGGACATGCTGGCTGAGGATGGTTAGTAATGCCCTGAGCAGGCCTGTGGACTCCCCCTGCAGCCCACCCACAGGACCCCTAGTAACCAAGGAACTCAGAGGGAGTGACCTCCTCTAGCACTCTGAGGACAGGGGAAACCACCCCTGCTCTCGGTGGCAGCCACCAGAGGGCCAGGTCTGTCCCCCCACACACCAGGGGGGCTGCAGGCTGCCGTGTGTGCAGTTCTGTCCTCGTGACCTGAAACCTGACGGGCACCAGGGTGTGGGGCTCACAGGCTCAGGCGCTGCCCAAGCCTCATTTTCAGTAGTTGACTGGCCACTTCTTCTCTAGTGGCCGGCCTTGAGCCAGCTTCTGTGTCGCTGGGACCCACAGGCCTGACCCAAACAGAGTGGAGGAGGAAGTGTCCTCTGACTCACGGTTTCGGAGGCTTAGTTCACGGGTGGCCGACTGCACAGCTGGGGCCGGAGGTGTGGCAGGACTTCAGGATGGAAAGGCCTGTGGCTCTTGGCAGTCAGGACGCAGAGAGACAGAGCTGGGAGCCAGGGACAAAGCACCAACCAACCGCAGAGTCATGCCCCTGGTGACCCACTTCCTCCAGCCACACCCCACCTGCCTGCTTTACCGCCCAGTTAATCCCCGGCGGGGTTCGGCCACCCAGGCTCGCACGACCCATCAGCTCACCTCCGAACACTGTCTCACACATGACCTTTTGGAGGACACCTCACATCTAAACCACAGTGCCGAAAGCTTGGTCCTTGTCCCCAGTGTCAATCCATTAAGGAGGACACGGCTTTGAGAAAAGGGAAGAAGAAGGCTTATTACTTTACTAGCAAAAGAGAAACACAGGGGACTCCTGTGCCTGGGGCTGGGATTCTGCCCCTCAGCAGGGACGGGGGGCTTTCTCAGAGGTGACTCAAAGGCAGAATTCCAGGTGTCCTCTGCTGGAGTTGACACTCACTGGTTAACTAGGAGAGAATTCTGCAAAGTCTGGATGACTCTGTTGCTGTGGTGGGTGAGTGCTCAGGGACAGGGACCTCTGCCTAGGATGGGGAAGACAGGTGATCCCGTTTCCCCTGAGATTAGGGAGAGGGGGAGATTGGGGGGGAGCAGGGAGAGAGGAAGAGAAAGAATCGTCCATTTAAAGAACAAGTCTCAGGGCAGGGCGGCAAGGGCTACGTGCAAAGCGCGAAGTGGACACTGTGGAAATAGCACGAAGCCAAGAGGCAGCTCCTTGCACCAGAAGCCTGTGTCCCACTCCCAGCCTCATGGGTGGTCCAGAGACTCCAGGAGGGGAGGCTGCAGGGGCATCTGCCGCAGAGTCTCTGAGGGTCCTCGCGGACTCAGTGACAGCAGCAAGGTGTGCTGCCCAACACCCTCCTCCATGAAGGGCCCTGAACGCCTCAGAATGAGGGTTCGGCCCAGGAGTGATAAAGAAACGCCGACACCGAGCACCCAGGGAGGGCCATGCCAGTGCCAGTGGCCGCTGCTCCAGTTGCCCTGAGGTGGCCCCACTTCTGCTGGTGTCCAGTCCCCAGAGCCTAGCCAGTTAGCACGCTCAGGTTGGCGGGGAGGGACTTGGAGGACCCAGGAGCGGGGGACATCAAGCTCCAGTTCAGCCCTGTCCTCCTCCAGGCCCAGAAACCCCTCAGTGAGCGGGGAGCAGCCCCAAGAGGCCCAGCCCGAGCCAGCCCTGGGCCTCGCCCTGCCACTCAGAGCGCCCATTGTTGAAGAAGGATTAAAGCTTCTTTTGACAGGGGACACAAAGACGCTCAGACAGACGCCAGCGGGAGCAGGCCGCCAGGCAGGGCCGTGAGAGGGTTGCACCAGGGTCAGCCTCCAGCACGCGGGGGCTGTCGGGACACTTGTGTTTGGCCACTGGAGAGGGCTGGCCAGTTTAAATCATGGCGCAGGCTCCGGGGCCAGGGCTGTCCCTGGTTGTCAGGTAACTGACCCCGGATGATTGGGGCTGGTGCGCTGTGGCCTGCAGTGTGAGGTCCCTACCAGGGAAGTGTGGGGGTGCCGGCCTCTTTTGTAGGGGGTGGATGCCAGGGACTGAACTCAGGGTCACTCAAACCCTGAACCACATCCTGTTTTGTATTTTATTTAGAGACAGGATCTCTCTGAGTTGCTTAGGGCCTCACCTTTGCTGAGGCTGGCTTTGAACTCGAGATCCTCCTGCCTCAGCCTCCTGAGCCGCTGGGATTTCAGGTGAGTGCCACAGTGCCCAGCAATGCGCTTCATTAAAAGAAAAAAGAAAAAAACAACAACTGTTTCATAACCAACTGTGCAGGGGCGGGACCTCTTTCTGGCCTGCAGGAACACCAAGCCTGGTGACTCCCGTACCAAGGGGTGGTCTAGACCAATAGTGGTAACCCCTGCCTCCGGCTGCCACTTACTAGCACCTAAGCATGTGACCCAGCAGGGTCAAGAGCAGGGCTCACTCAGATCCCAGGCCCTTCTTCCTGGAGCTTCTGCCTGGGGGGAGAGGTCTGCTGCCGTGGTCATCTCACCCGTCGGGCATGGACGGGTCTTGCCCGAGGTTATGGGGAGGAACCAACTTCGTCATCAATAGATGGCCCTGATAAGATGGACACAGTTTATAGCCCTGTGGACTCATATGTTGGGAGAGGACCAAGGGCTGGTGGACCAGGGGGACAGCAGGCTTTGTGGTGTTAAGAGGGGGTGCAGCTGCCTGGTGACTAGGTCTGCAGGCTGACAAGGCACTGAGTCTACCCCATAGGAATAAGCAGGAAATGGGCCTGGGCCCTGGACAGGGAGAGTGTTTGACTAGAAGACCTGAGAGGGGTGGGGAGGGGACTTGAGGTCAGGCAAATCAGGGCCCTTGGGTTTCAGCAGGCACCCAACATTGTTAATATTAATTTGAGGTCTTCTACCTCAGCGGGGAGGTTCTGAGATGGAACCCTTTCTGTCCTTAGGCCTTATGGTGTGAGGAGCGATGTCTGGGGTTGCAGCAACCTCCCTGAGTCAGTGAGGATGAAGACATGGAGACAACAGAGGCAGATCAGAGCCTGACAGGGAGAGCCACTGAGGTGAGAGGCCGGCCCTCTAGCCCTCCTCTCTGTGGGACGCTGCACTCCATCTGGGGTGGGTTTGTTCCTCGTGTGGGCTCTGGTGGTATGGCCCTGCATATCGGGGTCCCTGGAGCTGCAGCCCCGAGCACATGGCATGGCCGTGGGTCCCCCGGGTCTGTACGTGTCTGATGCGCATTTGATATGCCAAACCCCACAAGGCCCCACGGTGACCCACCTTGGGCCCAGGAAGAATCAAACACAGGCAAAGCCACATGAGGACTTCTGCTCGAGGCAGAAGGACAGCGCTTGGGGGACAGAGACCCCCTCGATGGGTGTGGTCAGCTGGGCTGGGGCAACGCATGGCCACTGTGGCAGCGACCTACCCTTGGTACCAGGCAAGTGGTCAGGCGCTGCTGTCAGAGCAAGAGAGCCACAGCCCCTCTGCTGTCACCCGCTGTCAATAAGATTCAAAGGCCCATGAATCTGCCAACCGTCAGGCAGGGTATGCCTGGGTTCCTGGTCCCCGCCAGGGCAGACAGACCCGGGGCCCTGGAAGGGCCTGGAAGCCGAGGCGTCACAGCTTGCGGCCGGCCGTCCTGCTCCTGTCCAGACCAGCAAACTTGACGAAAAACTGAACAAGTTATTAAGGAATAGATTACGGGATGGATTTTGATGTTGCCTAGAAACTGCGAATTTACAGCGATATTTAAGGATCGTGACTGGTGGGGTTGGCATATTTTGTCCTCGCCAGCCTTTGCCAGTTTGAGTCACCTCTTAATCGTGCCACTCCTGTTCTGCTACTCCACCCACAGTACCCAGGCTCAGGGGTCCCTCTACCTCTGGGCACCCTGCCCCAGAGGCCCACCCCCTTCGTCTCTGGTTGAGGCAGGTTTTTGGTGCAGGAGAGATTAACCAGATTCCTGGGCTTTATAATTCCATTAGCTTCTGCCCTACACTCACCAATTCAAACAGCTAGTTTTCACTCCCACATTTAATTTCAGCCGACAATTGACAATTTCTTTTTTGCCCCCAATTGCACTCTGAGCCACATCCCTAGCCCTTTTTATTTTTTAATTTGAGACAGGGTCTTATTAAATTGCCCAGACTGGCCTTGAATTTGAAACTCTCCTGTCTCATCCTCCCAAGTTGCTGGGATGAAAGGCATGCCACCGTATCCAATGACATGTTTAAATTAGAATCAAAAGGCAAACTTCTACTCTCCTGGCTTGAATTTTTTGGGGAGGCGGGCACTGGGGATTGAACCCAGAGGTAGTTTACCACTGACTTGCGTTCCCAGCGCCTTTTGAGGCAGGGTCTCACAGAGTTGCTGAGGCTGGCCTCCATTTGCGATCCTGCGGCCTCAGCCTCCCGTGTCAGGGGTTACAGGTGTGCACCACGACGCCTGGCCTGGACCACATTCTTTTACACCTGACAGTACTCCTAGAATTTGGGAACTTTACATGCAAAATTATCAGTATGGGTTTGGTTAACTCTCAAATAATCCCGTGCTTCATTCTAAACACCCCTGGATGGTGCTGACCCTGAGATGGAGGAGCAGGCAGGCTTTGGGTGACCAGGGACTGCCCGGCTGGCTCTCCTTGGTCAGGTGCTGCTGTCAGAGCAAGAGAGCAACAGCCAGCTCCTCCCTGGCCACGCTGCTTCCCTCTCAAGGGGCTGCACCAATTTTAAGCTACTGTAACAGAAACAGGTGGCCTTGAGCCAAGCTGGGAGAGAGGCCGCCACGCTGGGCTCACAGGGACATTGGGACCCAGGATAGGGGAGCATCTTCAGCCAAGCGACAGTGACGCTTCAGCCAATGGTGGACTGCATACACTGACCATGGTCCTGTCTGATTATATCCCCAGTGACAGCATAGATGTCTTGGTGGCATAAGCACACCTGGGGTGTTGGCTCAGTGACAAAAGTCCCCTCACCCTGCGTTGGTCGGCACGTGTCCCTGGGATTCATCGACACATGGCTCTACTGTGAACGCCTACTGAAGGACGTATTAAATGACAACCCCCAAGACAGTGTGACCAGGAGGAGGGAGCGGGGAAGAGAACAGAACGTGGATCCCTTCCCAGTGACAGGACAATCCCTGGGAGGGAGACACACACCAGTCCTAAAATGGCAGTCCCCCGGAGGAGGATGAACACTGATTCTTTCCCAGTAAATTCTTCCCCACACATGAATCCAGTCCCAGTGACAATGCAATGACCCCCAGAGGACAAGGTAGGCACTGGGCGCTGAGCTCTGAACGCCCTATCCTTGCCCAGTAAAAACAAGTCTCAAGTTTTCACAATTTCTTTCCTAGATGCCTGAACTGACAAGTCACCTCAGTGAACCCTACAAAACCCCAACCCCCTCCTGTAATTGGTGGCCATTTTCTACTCAGGACGTGAGCCCCTCCGATGCCCGACTCCACTGCTGAATAAGAGACACTGCTGATCCGTGAGGATTGTCCCAAGCCCTGTCATTTGTGCTTACAGCAGGTGCCCAGCAAGTGCCTGCCAATGTGAGCTGGAGTTGGTCCTCAAGCCCAGACTCTGTGCTTGTCTACCCCCTTGGATTCCCAGACTCAGTGACCTCAACATCAAGGCCTCCCAGCCTCTGCGGAGGTAGGTGCCGGCCCCCTGTGGGGGTGGGAGAGGCATGTATCTGGAACCTTCCGCCAAGGCCACTGAGCTGTAGCCTCTCAGAGCTCCTGGGTCACCAGAAAGATCCCAGGGGTCTTCAGAAATAGGACTGCTGGGCCTGAGGGCTCTGAGGTGGTGGCCCCACTTCACACCTGCCTCGAACCCCCCCCAAACCAGGACCTTCCACTCCATCCCTGGGAGACACCTGGGAGAGGGTCGCCTGATACCTGCCTCGTCTTCTCACAGGTGCGGTCCTGGTGGCCAAGGGGGAGACGTCCACAGGAGAGCTCAGGTCCTGCCAGGCTCCGTGAGAACAGGAGCTGCTGTGGCCATTACCAGGGGTAGGGGTGGGACTCGGTGGCAGAGCCCATGCCTACATGAGGCCTTGGGTTCCATCCCCAGCACCAAACAAAAGAAAGAAAGAAAAACATTGCTTATTACCTATCACCTAATTATTGATTATCCATCACTCATTACCTAATTAGTATGATCGTCTCCGTGTCTCACGGTGCTCAATCCAAAACGACAATTTCTAATTCTTGGAGAATTCAAAGTGCACAGATTCTTGAGATGAACTCAGGCCCCAAAAGACTGTGGTCAGCTCTCTGCAGTGTCTCCTCTCCCAAGGGGTCAGGGAGGCACTACCTCTGCTGGGGAGTCATGGTCACAGCTAATGCTGTCTGGCTGTGGTCCTGTTGCTGTCACCATCCTACTGGCTGCTGACTGCTACTTCTGAACCTCCAGGACCTTTCCTACCCTGTCCCCTGTAGACTGCCCTCCCACCCAGCTGCACTTCATCCTTTAGAACTCAAGCCTAGGGGCTCCGGCCCAGGGGGGTCAGTGTGGTTGACCACTGATCATCCTAGTAACCTTCTGGCTCCTGCTTTCTAAAGGCCCTTGCAAATCCCTCCCCTCCACCTCCAGGTGGGGCTAGTGGCCCTCCCCTAAGGAGTGTGGCCTCTGGCCTCTGTCTCGCCCTCTTCCTGGCCTGCCCCAGGCACAGGCACACTGCAGAAGCTTAGCAGATGTGCACAGAGCAGAACAAACCTTGTGAACAGCAAATACCAGGCTGAGTCCAGATGCCCAGTAGGGCTGTGCCCGAAGATCTCAGTTTCTCCATTCTTGGGTCTCCTGAATCCATACCAGTGGAGCCTGGCTCTGAAGGAACCTCTATTTGCTTGGGCCTCATGATCTGTCCTCTCACTCCCAAAATTGGCCTGGGGCCTCCCTGCTCAATTTTCTCCTCCACCCTCCCTCCCCATTCTCTATGGGAGGAAGCAGTGGCCTGGGAGGGTCTTGAAGGGCATCTTGACAAGCTCCTCAGTCCACAGAGCAGCTAACTGAGGCCCGGAGAGAAGGCCCGTGTGCGAGGCGTGCACCTGAGCAGCCGCTCCTCAGAGCCAGGGGCAGATTCCCCAGCGGCTAGGCCCAGATGACAGGCCCTGACGCCTGTAGTAATATGTCCTTTCAGGGCCTGGAGAAGGAGCGTGGGGAGCCCTCGCAGGTCAGGTGCCACACGATGCTCTGGAAACCTGGACGTATGCAGGACAGTAGCAGCTGGTTGAAGGAACAGCTGTTTTGGACAATGTGTGAACATTTTGATTCTTCTTGATCCTGTGACCCCAGCTCCTCACCCACCGACCTAGCTGCCCGGGGAATGGAGGCTGAGCTCCTGCACCTCCTGCTTCAGTGCAGGCTTGCCTGCTGAGGACCGGGGGATTGCCTCTTGGTGACTGAGCTCAAAGGAACAGGGGACATGAGCAGCCAGCAACCAGATTCCAGGCAGATGTTCCTCCTCCCTGCTTCCCTGCAAAACCTACCATTACCCTCAGGCTTGGGCGCAGCCGTCCCTCCACCCCATGACAGGAGAGGGGCAGAAGGGGTCTCTGGCTCCATCCCACCTCCTTTGCTTCAGCTTTGTCCCAACCTGCAGCCTGAGCCTTGGTCTCGTTTGCCCACATGCGAGGCAGTAGGCAAAGCCTCAAGAATGGGGGGTACCTCTGTGTCACCCTTGTGGGAGGAGGGCAGCCTTCCCTGGTAAGACCCTCAAACTCGGGTCCCCCTTTCCCGGGCTGCCCGCTAACAGCGCGGGACGCAGATCAACCTGCTTCCGAGTGGTGACACGCGCCCCCTCGTGGAGCCCTCGGGTAACAACACCTTCCCACTGGCTTCTCTGGCTCCTGAATCCTGTTCCCATCAAAAGAGCCTTAATTCTAAGTCCTTGATCTTAAGGACAGTGGCACTGTTTGCTCTGGCGCTGAAGAGACGGCTCTCTGTGGGCTCTCGCCAGGTCTGATGATGCGGGCCAGCAATGACAGCTCCTAGGCGCTCAGGCCTACCGCGCATGCGCTTTCGCCCTGTACCCGGCCGGAACCTGGGGTCCAGCCAGCCCCGGACCTCAGACCTAGCCTCGAACCACAGACCTTGCTTTTTCACAGTTACGGAGGTGGATATGCAAGACCAGGTTGGCTTTGGACCTTGCAGACACCCTTGGTGGTGGCGAGGCCGGGCTCTCTGTGGCTCCTTTCCTTACAAGGGCATCTCTCAGTTGGATTAGTCCCCATCCTTATGCTTCAATTGCCTCCCCCAAATCCTGTTTCCAAATACTGTCTCAGTTGGTGTCAGGACTCCAACCTATGAATTTGCAGGTGGAGACACATCAGACTCAGCGTCCGCCCCAACATAACTCCACCTTGGAGTGACTACAGCTCCTGACATACCAGCCCGGCCACACGGTGGTGCACACGCACCTGATGTTCCCACTTCTTGTGTCTCATCCTGGCCACTTTGGAATGGTAGTGGAGGGTCCCTGAGCATCCCAATATACCCACAAACCTTTGAGTCTTGCAGCAGTGATGTGGCCTGTGTTGGCAAGGCCAGGGCATGCAGAAGGAGCCTGTTGTCCCCATCCCCATATGGGGGTTTGACAGAGTTAGCCTCGAGAGAGCTGATGGTCCTGGACTCAGGGTGGCTCGGCTTCTGTGACGGTGGGAAACAACATGGCTCCCATAGAATCCACACTTTGAACTTGGAGTTTTGGTCCTTTCCTGGGTAGCAATGCCTGTCCCGTACTCTCCCGTCATGCTGGGCAGCAACAGTGAGCTGCAGCTCCCGGGCAGCCCAGCAATCAGGAGCGGAAGCCAAAGGACACCACTTAGGGCATAACCCATCCCAAGGTGACGAGCACTTGGGTTTCCTCCTTCTGAAGAGGGTGGTGGTGTCTCTGGGATCTCAACCCTGTTTCCTCTCTCCTATGGCCCTCAGGGCTTCCCTTCTGATGCCAGATGCATGTTGGGGCCCCCCTGCCCGATGCTGCCCCACTCCATCGGATTATCCAGTTCTCGGGACACCAACTGAGTGTGCCACCATTTAACTCAACCCTGACGCCAGCTGCCTGGAGTTAGCATCAGATCCAACAGCCTGAGGGCTCAGGAATACAGTACTGCCCACGTTGGTAAGGTCCATTGTCACTTGAGCTTCTGACCCACTGCCCATGTACTGGAGGCTCCCAGGATCCCCTCCTCATGTTTGAGAATCAGCCAGGGACAGCTCAGTCACTCTTACCCTTTACTATAAAGGAGCCACCCTGAGCCCAGGACCGTGGGTACAGGGAGTGACCCTCACAAGGCCAATCCTGTCAAGCCACCCCATCGGGGATGGGGACAACACACCCCTTCACTTCTCCTTCTTTTCTCTGAAGAGTCAGCAAAGAAATTCACAGGGCGAGGTATTGGGGGGTGGGCAGGCAGGATGAGGAACTTCCAACCCCGTGAGGTGACTCACTTCCAGAGCCACCACAGGGTCACCTACCTGAAACTCTCCAAACTGGTCCTCAGCAGTGGCATGGGGGCTTCCTGACATGAGCACGCACAGTGGTTTCAATCCTTGGCCCCTGGTGATCAGCTCCACTCTCTGCCCCTCCCTTCCCTAGGAAACGAAAGTGGCCAGCCAATCACACAGCGGATGACTAGAGGGCAACCAGCCCTCATCATGAGGTTACCCACCAGCCCCCGGGGGCCAGTCACTTTAGCGATTCCAAGGGTTTTAGGTACTCTATTTCTTATTTATTTATTTAGGGTCTCGCTAAGTTGCTTAGGGCCTCCATAAGTTGCTGATGCTGGCCTCAAACTTGTGATCCTCCTGCCTCAGTCTCCTGAGCCCCTGGGATTCCGGGCGTGTACCACCCCCGGCTCTTTTTCTTCTTATTGAACACAATACCACAATCTCCGTGCAAGAAATGAAGCTGCCCTCTTCCCCCCCCCCCAGGCTCCCTAAAGCCCTAAGAAGAGCTGCTTTATGCGGCTGTCCACATCCTCCACCTAGAGGGTGAAGACCCCCGCTCAGTCATGCACGAGGGCCACAACTGCCACTCTTGACCCCTCCCCACTCTCCCCGCCCCAATCCACCTGCCTCTTGAGTTTGGCTCTGAAATTTTGGAGGCATTGAATTAGTAGTTCCCTTAAGACACCCTTGATGCAGGCCCTGGGGCTCTCTGGGGGTATTAAGTGCTCTTCCATTAGCCCTACTACGTGCTGGGCTCAGAACCAGTGTGTTGTGGGGTGCAAGGGATCTAGCTGGGCACCCCCAGCAGCCCAGCCTTCCTTGTAGCTGGGGTCAGCAGGGCCAGCTAGGGCAGCCTTACCGCCCACGAGGCCCGGCTCCCTGAGGCCACGGAAGCCAGGCTGTGCTCTGGTGGTGACAGGCCGGGCTCTTCCTCATGGTGCAGATGGCTCTCAGGCTGGAGGGAGCTGATCTGCCCCTTGGAAACCCAGGAAGACAGGGACAGGTGGAGAATGCTCCTTTGCCCTCAGCTGTGGATGGTGGGCTAGGGGACTGGGGGCTCCGGCCAGCTCTGTGGTCAGCCTCTGTGGCTGGCATGGTCTTTGCAGGATCTATCCACAGTGCTGGGGCTGGACTGAGAGCTGAGGTTGGCAGAGCCAGGGGTGGGTGTGCCGGGCACTGGGGGTGGGTAGAAAAGGACAAAACGTCCAAGAGCCCTCCCCTGCCCTTGAGCTCTGGCTGTCCTGGGAGGTCGAGGTGCACACGGGGCAGTCCTGGTGCGGAGGCAGTCTGGTGATGATTTGGGGTTTTTCACATAGACTTGTGAGCCAGGGGCTGTGTGTTCCCAGGAAAGGGGACCCAGGTCCAGCGATGCTCAGTGGTGAGGGCCTGGGCAGGACCTAGCAGGTCGTAAGGAGAAGACAGACACCATATCTGTTCTGGAGTATCTGGGATGCAAGTTCTGGGAAACAGACTGGATTACCAGGAAGGAGGCTCATGGCGTGTGCTCTCAGGAACAAGGGCTGTGGGCGAGAGAGGGCAGAGAAGCCGGCCTGGGAGATGGTTCCTGAGTGGACTCAGGAGCTGGGGTGTTCCTGAGACAGGGGAGCTGTTTTTCTTTCTTTTTTTTTTTTTTCTTGGTACTGCAGATTTGACAACCCAGGGGTGCTTAACCATGGAGCCACATCCCCAGACTTTTTTAATATATGTTTTATTTAGAGACAGGGTCTCTCTGAGTTGTTTGGGGCCTCGCTAAGTTGCTGAGGCTGGCTTTGAACTCACGATCCTCCTGCCCCAGCCTCCCAAGCTGCTGGCACTACTGGTGTGCTCCACCATGCCTGGCTGGGAGCTGGTTCTTATATCTTCACTCTGGTCAGTAGTTGGAGGAAGGCATTTCCTGGAGGCTCGTGACCCTGGGTAAGGCAGCCGCAGAGGCCAGCACCCAACACGGACACACCCATCAGAGTCACTGATTGTCATAGGTGTGGAGACTTCGAAACCACACATTTTGATAATTAGTCTCTTTTGTGGTGCTGGGGAGTTGAATCCAGGGCCTAAGACCACATGATTAATTGACAACCCAGAGCTCGGGGACAGTGGGAAGTGGGGTGACTGGGGTGGGGGAAGCATTCCTGAATTGTGCTGTGATTCTGGACCAGAGATTTCCCCCTCTTTTGGACTAGTGGGTGAGATGAGGAAGAAAAGGTGGAGAGACCCTGGGTCTGGCGTTGAGGAGGACTGGAGCCAAGGGCTTGATGGGGCTGCTGCTTAGATGTGAAATGTGAAAGGTTTCTCGTGCCTGCAGTGAGGGTGTCTGAGGTGGGTCTCAGTAGTGTTGGTGACAGTAATGGGGAGAGCTGGAGGATGAGGGAGTAGGGATGGCCCTGGGGGGCGCTGGGGTATGGCAGCCAAGGCAGGGCAGAGGTGGGTGGAGGGCCAGAGATGCCCCACCTGGCTCCATCCCAGGGAAAGGCAGCCCCAGGCTCCGGAGCCCAGTACCATGCATGGTCTTGAGTCCATGGGACTCAAAAAGACAGGCAGAGCCAGGGAGCTGGTGGAGGGGCCAGGACAGTGTCGAGTGGCCCTCTAGGGAACGCAGACTCTAGCTGTAAGTGCAGAAACCAGCGTGCTTCCTGGACGCCCCTGGTAGGTGAGTTAGAATGAAAGGCATCTAGGTGGGGCCTGGACTCGCCCCAGGTATTTAGTCAGTGACTCTGATCACACGCATGCCCCCATAGGAGACAGAGGAATTTACAGTCCCATCCTGCACTGTGCACAGAGATGAGCCCCCACACAGTGCAGCCAGGGTCTGCTCAGTCAGTGAAAGTTCCTGGTAGCTGAATTTCAGCCTGGAGTGGTCCAGCATCTCCATGGAAACATCATGCACACACACCCTCTCATCCCTGAGCTGCTAGGAAGTGATGGGCAGGTGCTGTGTCATGAATCAGGCCTGGATGGGGGCATAGGCAGCATCAGAAATGACTGGCAGAGGGACAGAGAGGTGGTGGGGGTGGGGAACAAGGGGAGGGTCATCAGACTGGGTGCCAATCCAGCAGCTCAGCTTGGGAGAAGGAGAAACTGCTGATGCTCCTCACCTCCCACCTGTTGAGTGAGGGGGTGACTTGGAGGGCAAGACTTAAACCCCCTAAGGAGCAGTTTTGGTGAAAATTTCCAGTGGACCCAAGAAAGACAGCTGGGGCCAGCTGCCCGCAGGAGGAACACACCAACTTCATCCAAATTAACTGAACAAAAGGTTTTTATTTGCACATGGCCACTCCGCACATAGTGAGCAGTGACCATCCCAGACAGCTGCCTGCCAACAAAGTGAGAGATCTGTGGTGGCTTTTCCAGATACCAGGGCAATGACAAAGTGACCAGGAGACAGAGATGGGGTTTTCTCCTCTGTGGCTCCCGAAGACCACGCCCACCCAGGAGTGGAAGGACTGAGGCACGATTTCAAGCCCCAGACCCGTCAGGACAAGACCCGTTCACAGAGTAATTTATTCGTTTCAAAGTGACAGTGGGCAGTTACTGGGCTGTGCGGACATCCTGCCTGGATCCGGGAGGAGGGCAGCCCCTCCGGGGGAGAAACACCACCGGAGCACAGCTCCCTTTAGAAAAGCATTTGCTCTGAAGCACCTTGGTTTGACCTTTCCGTGTGCACACGGCCAGCTTTCCTTGGAACATGGTCCAGGAATGCGAGGGCCTTCCAGGTTGCGTATCTGGGGGTGCTGCAGGCCCCGCCCCCCCAGAGGGGGCCTCTCAAGGGTGAGGGCATCCGTGTTCATTGTCCAGAAGGGCTGGGTTCAAGGTCAGATCATTCCAAAGACAGTTACTTTCCCAGGAAAAAGGAAACAGCTTTCTCATGTTCCTCAGGGAGGGACGGCCTCCAGACACATGCCAAAGTGGGCCTCCTCATCCCGCAGGGGACACGGCGTGACGATTCCACCTTGGCTTCCGGGGAACTTGTGTCTCGTCCAGATGGCGAAGCTGAATCCTGAGCTGGGGCCGGCGCCCTAGTGGTAATAGATGCTGAAGGCGTGGAGGATGTACAGCAGCGTGGTGATGAAGGCGAAGAACTGGAGAGGGCCAGGACCAGGCCGTTAGAGGGCCGGTGCCAGCGCCCAGGAGGCCCCAAGCCCTGACCCTCCTCAGTGACCCCCCACCCGGGGGCAGCCACCCCGGCCAGCTAGCTGGATCCTGGAGACTCTCCGTCCCTGGGCCTCCCTGGGGCCACACTCTCCTGGTGTCCTGCTCTGAGCGGTGCCAGCTCCATCTCCACCCTCAGGAGGGTCCTCGACACCTGGCCATCCAGCTGGCTCTCCTCCCGCTCAACTGTGGTCCTGGGCACTGTCTCCTGGCCCCCTGCAGCCCTGCACCTGTGGGCCCTGGTGGCCTCCGCATTCACACTTGATGGCCCACAACTGCTCTGAATGTCTCGGTGCCCCAGCTCTTAATGGCCCAGCCTGAACTGCTGGCATTTCCACAAGCTCAGTCGGCCCCCGACTCTCACCTGGTGTGGTGACCTGTGCCACGAACCTGTGACCCTCCAACTCCCTGGCCACCACCACGGCAAAGCCAGGGCAGAGTCTGCGGGTCTCCCTGCCTGGCTGGCTCTTGGCACCGGCTCCTGTCTCAGCCTCATCATCCCTCGAGAGGATTCCCCACGCCTCATCTTGACTCCTGTTACTCTGCTCCCTGATAATCCGCCACAACAGGGAAGTGCGACAGCTTCAGACCCTCCTTGGAACCACAGCGGCTCTGCTCCCCTCTCAGGCAGAGGCCATCACCAAGACCGCCGGGCACTGGCCTCGTCCCTCATGCCCGGCTGTCCTCACTCGCGCATTCAGCAGTCTCTGGAGCACCTGCTCTACGTCGGGCACCACTCTGGCTGTCACAGTGAACAGGACGCCAGAGAGCTCCTGCCGCCCAGAGCTTACACTGTAGCAGCAAGAAGCGGAAAGCAGGCAGGACACACAGGCACTGCGGACAGCACCCCAGATGTGCCCTTCCTCCTGGCATAGCCTGTGATCCAGGGGAGCTGCCAGGCGGACTCAGTTCTCCTCCGCCTTTCACCCCTGGACAGGGTCCAGCAGCACTGGCTCCACCTTGGAAGTTCCCTCGGGGACAAGGGATGTCATTGTGTGCTCCTGCCACACGGGGGCACCATTCCACAGAGAAAGGGCAGTTGAGGTGCCTGGGACCAGGGAGGACCCCAGCGCCAGATGCCCAGGGTCCTGCTCGGCCCAAGTTTGGTGGGACCACCTGGCCTGGGCTTTGGTCCGCCAACAATGCCACCCCATGGACTTTGGTTACTGAAACAAACGGACATGGGGACAACTTAGCTGTGCCAGGGACTCTGGCTTCATTTCAGAGCAATGGGGGGCATGGAGGAGTGTTCAGGGGGGAGAGACTATTCAATCTGCACTTTGGGAAAATAAATTCTGCCTACTGTGGTGGATGGGACAGGCAGCGAGCGAGGCTGACCAGGATGGACAGAAGCCAGAGAAGGCCTGGAGCCTGGGCATGCGTGTTTTCTCTCTCTCTCTCTCTCTCTCTCTCACACACACACACAAACACACACACACACACACACACACACACACACACACACACACCCCTCCTGCAGCTGGAGAGCTCAGGATTATCTGACACACGTGGGGCAGATTGAAACCTCACGCAAAAATACCCTCCATTTGGGTGCGGTGGCACATGCCTCTCAACCCAGCGGCTCAGGAGCCCGAGGCAGGAGGTCCACAAGTTCAAAACCAGCCCCAGCAACCTGTGGGCCCTAAGCAACTCAGCGAGATCAAGTCTCAAAATAAAAAATTAAAAGGGCTGGAGACGTGACTCAGTGGTTACTCACCCTGAGTTCAATCCCAGTACCCCCCCCCAAAAAAAAGCCCTCCCGCTGTGGCTGTCCTGCCCTGCCCGGCTGGCCCGGCCCACTCACCGAGGCGGTAGTGTTGATGAAGTAGTTTTTCAGGTCCTTGGACTCAGAAACGATGGTGGCATGCGCCTGCAGGACAGCAGCGCTCATGTACAGGATGCCCGTGGTCCCGTGGTACAGGCTGTCCTGGAAACGCAGAGCAGAGGCCACCGCCACCGTCATTTGGGCAGGCACCTTCCTCTCTTGTGACACAGCAGGGAAGAGTGAGGAAAGGGGTGAGGTTCCCCCCTCCAACTCCTGCTGCTTCTCTGCAGAGTTTCTAATAAGATATTTATGTAGCAAATAACAGTGGAGCAGTGACAGCAGTGCAGGTCCCAGGCCCACGGGCGCTCGCCCAGGGCCTGCTCGGCACCGGGAGTGTTTCTCGCCAACATTGCCAACCACTAGGGAGGCTCGCCTGCACTCAGTGTTGGTCTCATTTTAAGGAGATGGAAGCTCAAGGTTAAGGCCAGGTCTGAACGGAGGCTGATTAACTCCCGGCTTTGAACCACTGGCACTGTGCTGGGCACAGAGGGATCACTGCCCACCTGTCAAAGCCCTCCGTGCCAACTTCCAGCCTACAGTCAACTCAGTGAAGAGAGCAGAAAGTCAGATCACACCAGGAGAAGTACACACAGATCCAAAATAGGGTCCCCTGTGGAGGACAGTGGACCTCCTCTCTCCTAGAGGTCACGGGCAGGGCCAGATTTAGTCAGTCTAGATTGAAAACACCCAAGAAACTTCACAACCAAGGCACACAGGGCCCCTTGGGAGGATCCAGCTCAAACAAGCCAAGTGCAAAAAGACATTCCAGAAATAACTGGGAGATCTGAAGGTGACCTTGGTCTTAATACACCAAGTTGTTGACTTGGTGTGTGAAAGCTTGTGAGAAAGTCTGTGTATGTTTTGGGGGATCCAGACATGTGTGGAATAGCATGACAGTTAGGCTGAAATTGCTTTAAAATTCTGCAGGGAAAAAATTAAAAGTCTGAACAAAGCCAGCGTGGTGAAATCTTGGTAATTCTGGAATCTGGGCTGTGAGGGTCCCAATGTAATTCTCTGTTCTTTTGTCTGTTTTCAGCTGCTCAACACACAGCACTTCCAAATGGTTAACAAGATAATGGGGCAACGTGAAAAATCAACGATGCTGTATCAAATGCAAGCATCCACACCATGCTGTTTGCTCAGTGTGATTCAAATGCATGTCCATTTTGCACAAATCCATGTGGCACAAGAGAGGATGAGCTGATCAGTGAGTGTGACAAGCTATTTTTTCCCTACTAGCATTTTATTCAACACTGCTGCCATGATTTATTTTACCATGACTCAAATTGAGGAAAGACACATCTGAATATTGCTTCTGTTTTTTGGATTTGTTTATGAAGAGGCAGAGCCTCTCACTGCTGCCCAAGCTGGCCTGAAGCCCTGGACTCAAGCCATCCTCCAAGTAGCCTGAGGCAGGCTGCACGGCTGCACCCAGCTCCCAGACAGTCTTAATCCAGGAGGTGCAGACATTGCTAGCAGGGAAGGTGGCGGAGGGAAGACAGGCGAGGTCTACTCTTGCAGAGGTCTGGCTTCATAATTCATACACTAAAAGCACCAGCCTTAGCTCAATAAGGGTCCAGCCCAGGCAGGGCCTCTGATCCCAGCTCTCTGGTTCTCCCTCCCCAGCCAGAAGGGCCCGTTGTGCCCACAGCTCCCAGGACACCAGTCCAGGGCGCCAGCCCTGATCCTTACCAGCACTCTCCAGGACTCAAATTTTTTGTAAAATCCAAACAAGTAAGACAGCAGGAACATCAGGGTGATGAGAAAGGAGGTCAGGGAGACGTACATCACCCATCCATGAAGCAGCGGGTTGGCTACGTGGGTGGCCGCTACCAGGATCCAGACCCAGCATCCAAATGCCTGTAAGAGAAAAGCGTGACATGAGGGACACCGCACCATGTGGGGTGACATGTGCCTTCAGAGGGCGTTTCTTTTCTCCCGTCTCTGGTCAAAAGCTCCATTGAAGCTGGAAGGACCCAGGAGGGAACAGGGAGGAAAGGTGGCCTTTCTGAGCCATGGTCAAGTTGGATCCTGTTAGAAAATTCAAGGGGCTGACCCAGAAGTTCAAAAGGAAGACTTCCCATCAAGTCCGGCTGTACCTTTTGAGCTCAAACGGTGTTGGCATGTTCAGTTTTAAAATATTCTGAATATGTCGCCAACATTCAAACAAGATTTTTCACATGAAAAAAAAAATCTAGATTTTGGATATTTCTTGAGAAATACATGGTTTTGGCCACAGCATACCCATTTCTCAGGCTAGAATGTGTTGTGATTGTCTCTTTAGAAAGGTCCTGAAGTCCCTAGTGGACCACATCCCCCTCCCCACCAACCCCATGCCGTCTTCTGGACTCGCCCTGTTGCTCACCTACATGGTGGCATAGCCCTCTCCTTCCATGGCTCCTGCCCCCCACTGACCCTAAGGGCACATGGTTTGAAGCCCTAGGTCAGAGCAGCTGATGCCCTGAGACCCACTCCCAGTTGGGTGATAGGGTTCCAGTTTGACAGCCTCCATGCTCTGCCCTGAGATTTGATGCGTCTTGGGTAGATTTGGTGCCTTTACCTCTCCCTATCCTCTCTGGGCTCAGCTTTTGTTTGCTTTTAGGCTGGGCTGGCCCCTGTGTTGGTAGCCAGGGTAGGAACTCAGTGTCCAGCTAGAGGCCTGGGGGAGAAGGTCAACCAGACACGAGGTCCCATTGACCTTTGTCTCCTGCCTTCTCAGCCCTTCCCCTTCCCCTGCTTAGGATGTCCCTGCAGCCTCCTTCCATGTCCTGATCTTGGTCCTGTGAAATCTGTACTTTTAAACACCACCCTGGCTGGTGATCTCATCATCTCACCTCTGCCCACTTCTCCCTGTGGCCTTCAGCCCCAGGCAGGCACCTGCCCATCAGATGTCTCTATGTGGAAGTCCCTCTGCAGGGCTGACTCTGCACTTGCCTGCTCTTGAGAATATCCATTAAAGTTTGCACCCTGTACCTTGCTTGCCCTACCCCAAGCCTGGACCTGCCCCTCAAACTCCTCAAATCCAACAGGTACAAAGTCTGAACTCATGCCACTCCCAAATTCCTTCAGAACCCACTTAGCATGACTCATCTGGGAGAGAGAATAACAGGATTTAGCATGAAGGAACAGAGGCTCCTGGAGAAGATGGCTATTTATTACAGCTCATCGTGGGCACACAGCACTCATCTTTAATAAAGCAATAAAATGTTTTTGAAAAAGATAAGAGCCTGTTGACTGTGAGATTACTGGAAATGTGTGATGATGGCAGAAAGGAAGGGAAGGGACTCAAAGGTGACTCTCGAATATGTGGTTTGGAAGAATCACATGACCAGATTTTAAAACTTTCTATAAAGCTGCAATAATCTGAAGAGTTGTGAGTGCATGTGATTCTCAGGAGAATTTCTCAGGAGACAGCTCATCTCCTTACCTAGTTCTGCTCCAGAGTTCACATAAATTTTAGAATCAGCTTTTTAGTATCTTTTAGCATCTTTTTAGTATCTTTTTAGTATCTCTCTGATGAGATTTTTATTGTTAAATCCCTAGATGAGTTTGCAGAGAACTGACATCTTTTACTATGTCTCGTCTTCCAATCCATGAACATGGTATGTCTCTCCTATTATGAATATGTTCTTTGACTTCTTTTATAATGTTTTGCAGCTTTTAGCATATAGTTGCTACACATTTTGTTATTATTTATGCCTAATTATTTTATTGGGGGGGCTCTTGTAAGTACTTTTACTTTTTAAAATTATTCGACTAGAGAGAAATACAATTGATTTTTAGCACAATGACATTATCTCCTGCAACTTGCTAAGCTTACTTATTAGTTCAAAGATTGTTTTTGTTGTTGCAGTTTGTCAGATTTCTTGGAGCTTTTAATGTGTCTCTTTAGGTTTTAATGTTAATGATTATCAGTGAGGTAGAGTGTATGTTTATGTATTTGTTGGCCATTTATATTTCCTCTTCTGAAAATTTTTAATTGATTCTATTGGTCATAATTTTTTTTTACCTTACAGGAACTCTTCCCAGTAGTATAGGTATTATTGATTATTATACATGTTTCAGATAAAGTTTGCTAGCACATATCTCATATATTTTATGATGACTTTTGGTGAACTAAGCCCTTCATTTCAATGCAATTGAATATGTCAATCTTTTCCTTTATAGATCATGCTCTGCCACAAGTTTCAGAAATTCCTCCCTACTTTGGGTCATGGAGATATTCTTGCACTCAACCTTTTCTCCTAGGATCATTTTCTTTCTTCCTCAAGTACATGTTAGTGGTCTCTTTAGTGAAAGTAACTTGTTAATCCTCAGTTTGATTAGTTGTAAAATAGCCTTGATTTTCCCCTGAAAATTATCTCCTCTCTTATGTCCACCATGTTCTACACTTTCCCGTATAATCCTATTGTTTTCTGGCTTCCATTGTTGTGGTCAAGAGGACAGCTCGGGTGAACTGTTGCTGTTTGTAGGTATCTGTCATTGGCATCTGGCCACTTTTGGGGTCTTCTCTCTGGCTGGTGTTCTGCAGTTCATGCACTAGAGATACAGTGTGTTAAGATAGGAATATCTTTGTACTACTCCTGCTTGATATTAATTTTACATTCAATATACAAACATTTAATCACCTTGTCCTTGGTAGCTGGATTCTGCAGTCTGTGGCTTCCATTGATTTTCATTACTCTACACTTGTCTGCCCCTATATTTAGTGAATTCTGATTGGCGGTTCATGTCTGTGGCAGTCACTCAGTTCTGAATAGTACTCTTAGAGAAATTCTGGGCAAAACAATTTCACGCATTTTGTCTAGCTCAATGGAAAGACATAAACCTTCAGGCTCTGCTTTTCATAACACCCCTGGCTTTCTGGAATAGCAGTTCTTAACTTACAACTAGCCAATGGATAGCTCCAGATATGTCACCTTATCCTCCCCCTGCCATTGTCTTAGCAGGAAAGACACTTTTGCAATTATAGAGAATTTATAGGCTTTAAGGAGAGAACAGGAAGGGGAAGTAAGAAGTAAGTATAGAATAAGAAGTGGACACAGGCGGGGATCTCTACGCAAGGAGTACGCGTACAGCTCTAATAAGGCTGGGAAACAGCTCCAGAATCCTGGCCATCCCTTAAAATGCCCGTTCTATGGGCAAGTTTCCCCAGGCCCTAATAGTCAATCTCCAGATGAATTTTGGAAAATGGGAGCAGGGCTTGGGGCTGCCTGCGGCTGGGTGAGCTGACTTGTCCTTAGCAGGGGGGTCTTGAGGGATGGGAGCTCTGTTCTTTAGCTCCCCTGAACTGGGCTCTCCCACGTGGCTCCCTGTGACAGGTGCTGCTGATGCTGGTACTGCAGGGAGGTGCTAGGAGTCAGCTTTAGGCCACCTGCCAAGTGTGGTGCAAGAATGTGGCTCCCATGGCCAACACCCAGCCATGGTGGCAATTAGAGGGAATGCCACCTAGGACTTGTAGGACCAGTGGCTGCACCAGGACTTGTAGGATTTTAGACTCACATGGGACCAGCAGAGAAGGGTCGCTATCATTCACAGATGTCTACCTGGTGCCCAGCACAGGGCCTGCAGAGTCGTGGGGTGAGGGGTGCTGACGTGCGCCCCCCTTGGCATGAGTCTGTAGTAACTTCAAGACCACCTCTGAGTCTCCAGGCACTTCTTAGGTGATGAAAGGCCTGCCCACTCTAGTTTCCTTAGAGAGACCACAGACCCCTTCCACTGCTGACCACCAACTCACCTGTGCCAGGCTTGGGAGTCGGCCTGGATGGCTCAGTTCCTCTGTCCCTGTCAGGGCCTGAGAAGGGGTCCCCGACCCTCTCCAGCCATCAGAGGCTGCCTTGGCCAGCCTAATCCTCACTAGTTTGTGAGGAGGAGAGGGAAGGGTATGTGCAGAAGCTGGATATGGGGGAGGATACTCGTGTCCCCAAGCCAGATCCCACACCTCAAGGACAGGACCTAGACGTTCCTAGGATGTGCCCCAGGTTGGCCTACTGGGAGAATTAAAGGCCTTGGTGGGAATCTCCCACCTGCAGCACAAGAGGGCCCGCCCTGGCCTCCCCACTCTGGGTCCCTGCTGTGTTTTGGGGATCCCAGGTCCCACTTTTTACTCTTACACAAGCCAAAGCCCCCCAAACATTTGGAAACCCACTCAAAATGTGTGGGAATCTTTTGAAGTGGCTCTGCTGTTGTGTAATCAGTGGAATCAGAGAAATGCTATTGCTTTTCATTTCCACGCCTCTCTACCTTCTAAACTGTGGCCTGGACTAGGGCCAAGGAGCGACTCCAGGTGAATTAAACCCAGTGGAATTTGTTGGCTCATTTCTGCTTCAAGTTCTATTGGTTGAATCTTTTTTTTTTTTTTTTTTTTTTTTTTAGAGAGAGGGGGACAGAGAGAGAGAGAGAGAGAGAGAGAGAATTTTAACATTTATTTATTTTTTCTTAGTTCTTGGCGGACACAACATCTTTGTTGGTATGTGGTGCTGCTGAGGATCGAACCCGGGCCGCACGCATGCTAGGCGAGCGCGCTACCGCTTGAGCCACATCCCCAGCCCTATTGGTTGAATCTTTATAGGTTGAGAACTCGGAATATTTTTTTACACTTTTTTTTTTAAAGAAACTCATATTTAACTTTCCAAATCTTCCTGGAAGCCTCAATGGCCCTTCCATTTAAGTCTTCATTGTGTATTTCCCAAGAGCAGGAGATTTTTTTCAGTGGTTGGGGGCTGGCCCTTGAAGTGGGACTATTTCATCACAGTTAGACATCTGTCAACACTTGTGTTTCAAGTTCAGCCTTGGCTGGGGTTTTTTCTTATAAAGCTCACTTGTGAGTTCACTTGCTGAAAGTCTAACCTGAGGTCTGAAAGGATCATTGGGGTACGAGAGAGCGTAGTCACAGAGCTAATTGCTTATTCATGGAGAACAGCTCCCTCGTGTTTAGAAATCTGGTTGAAGAATATAAGATTTGGGGTAATGACATCCAGCCGGAGAAGGGGCTGGTTGCAGGTCTGGGTGGGGGCTGAACCTGGCCACGTATTACACAGTAAGACCCCACAGGCTCCTGGAATCAGATCAGAAGAAGGACTCAGCAGGCTCCTGCTGGCCAAGGAGGGGACAATTTGAACTTCAAATAGGGACAGCAGCTACAGTGGACTGGAATGATCACCTAGGCTGAAATCCATGATGTTCAGATGATACTTAGCACACTTTCTTTGGTCACTTTTGGAGGATGTTTATTGTTT
The DNA here is from genome assembly GCF_052094955.1 of Ictidomys tridecemlineatus. NCBI lineage: Eukaryota > Metazoa > Chordata > Mammalia > Rodentia > Sciuridae > Ictidomys > Ictidomys tridecemlineatus. Next base: position 34,115,019 of record NC_135488.1, on the reverse strand, counting down.
TAAAAGCTGCTTAATAAAGAAATCAAACAAAAGCATGACACAGAGGCAAGGTGTTTCTAAAATATGTGGGGGCTGGCCAGGAGGCTGGTGGTGGAGTCCTGGCCCAGCATGTGCGAGACCCTGGGTTCCATCCCCAGCATGGAAAAACAAGAGAATCCCGTGGACACCTGAGAAGGTATTCAGGGCAGCACCGTGAGTCCTGCTACTCCCCAGAATTCTCTGGGGACCTCGAGAAGCCCCAGGAGACTGTGGGAACTGGTAAGAGAGGCTGCACCCTTGACCACTCCCCAAGAAGGTGCAGCCCATCCCAAAGCCCCAAGTCTGTTCCTCTGCTGGCACCTCCGCCCACTCTGATGCTCGCCCACCCACGCCCTCCCTTCTTTCTTGGAGTTCCAGCTCTGACTGCTGCACAGATTACTTGACAGATCTGTGCCTCTGTGACCATCCAAAGGCCAAAGGGATCTGTGGGCTCCCGTCCCACCTGGCTCTCTGTGACAATTCTCATCTGAGTGTCGGGTAATGACTGTTGGCTGTGGCAGCCGGAATCATCTGAAATGGCACAGAAGACAGGAGGGATGTCCTGTGAGAAAGATCCAGAGAAGGGAATGTGCAAGCCAGTCTCCCTAGAGGGTGAGAAGTTCACTTCTGGAAGGAAGGCTGGGAGACGAATCGCAGGACGGATGAATCAGTATTAAGGGGGCACAGACCCTCCCGAGGAGCTGAGGAACAAGTTAGCCACCCAGAAAACACACCTGCACACAGACATGATTTTTGCCTCCAAATTTGAGAACTCATAGACTCCCGACATCCATGCAATTGAAGTCTTGCCACTACTAGGTCAGGTAAGGGTGATGTCCACTGCGAATGCTCGCTCTCCCCCTCCCCAGTAATAATGATCAAAACGTTAAGTCGGCACCTACTGGTCCCTTCAGTAACTTGGCCTTTTGGAATCTGCCCTGCAAGTGATGCATGTGAACAGACACACCACACCGTGGTCCTTGCCGTCTTGGAGGCTGCAGGAGAGCAAGGAAATGATGATCTCCACAGGTTATCATAATGGGACGGGTTAGCTCAGTTACGTCTACATGGCAGAACACCCACAGCCTTCAGAAAGCGTAGGCAGGCTCTCTGAATCCCCAACCTGAACAAGTCCAGAAGTTCTCAAAGGCAGAGGCCAACATACCCTGTGCACTGGGATTCACGCAGAAGAAAGGAGCGTGCATGTGCGTGAGCGTGCGTGTGCGTGTGCGTGTGCGCACGTGCATTTGTGGGACGCACAGAATATTTCTGGACTGAGACCCAGAAGGAGGAAACCGGGCTGGACGATGCAAGCTCACTAAAGACTTGGAACAGGAAGAGATGCACCTGAGGGAGAAGGGATCTGCCGACGGGGCAGAGTAGCCGCAGCCACCTGAGCAGCGGGGGGTCTGCACTGGCCAGACTGCTGGCGGGGTGGCATTTCACACCCTGAGAGGGTCCAGAGGACGCTAGCTGGGTGAGGGCCCAAGGGGAGGGCCAGGGGGTGGGAAGGACGCTGCAGTCTCAGACCTGCCCGGCAGGGACTCCAGCTGTGGCGGGGGGCGTGGCTTCAGGGTGGGGCAGAAGCCAGAGCCCCAAGCGGAGGAGCAGGTGGGGACCGGCAGGTTTTTCTGCATCGCGGGTGGAGGTGTCTCCGCAGGGTCTTGCTCATGGCCACTCCCCTCTCCTTCCCTTTGCTGGTAGCGGCTGACCCCAGCTCCCGGCTGAGCTTCAGGCTGGAGGGAAAAGTCAACTCCAGACAGATGAGGAGCCCAGCGCGGTGGCGCACGCCTGTAATCCCTGCAGCTCCGGAGGCTGAGGCGGGAGGATCGCGAGTTCAAAGCCAGCCTCAGCAATGGCAAGGCTGCTAAGCAACTCAGTGAGACCCTGTCTCTAAGTAAAATACAAAAAGGGCTGGGGATGTGGCTCAGTGGTCAAGAGCCTCTGGGCTCAATCCCTAGTAACGCCCCCCAAAAAAAGACAGGTGAGGCCCTTGAAGTCAACAGGCCTGAGACCCCTACCTCCCGGGAGGAAAGGGCTCCTCAAGGGAGTGGTCAGCATTGCACACCGAGGGAACCCCAGCTTCCGCAAGGTTCTCTGTGGCTTTGTGGAGTGTCAAGATGAAGGGTGTCAGGCATTCAGGTGCAGGCAGATAAGGTGCTTCGACTATTGCACACCTGCCCTTCTTTTAAAAATCGTGTCTCCATAATGAAATTCCCCATCTTAGCCATTTTGTAAATGCTCAGTTCGGAGGCATCTTGCTCTGTCCAGCCCTGAGTGCCTCCATTTTGCAAAACAGAAACTCTGTTCCCCTGGATACAAACTCCCTCCCCTCCCCTGGGCTCTCAACACCAGCACTTTACTTTCTGCCTCTGCAATTTTGGCTGCTCCAGGCACCCCGCAGAGATGGAATCACGCAGAGTCTGCCCTTCTGTGACTGTTGGATTTCACCCAGCATGATGTCTTCAAGATCGTCCATGTTGGAGCACGTGTCAGAACTTCCTTTTTAAGGCTGAATAATATTCCTTTGTGTGTGTGTGTTTTTCTAGATGTTCCCCAACTCACAATGGTGCAACTTACAGGTTTTCATATTTGTGAGCAAATTCTGTAGAATTTGCACTTCCATGTTTGCATTTCAAACTTTTCCTGGGCTAGTGCTGTGTGGTGTGATATTTTCCCTTGATGCCGGGCAGTGGCCTGAACTGTAGCTCCCAGTCAGCCCCAGATCAGAGGAAAAAACTGATACTCTGCAGTGTGCTGGGTGGCTGAGTTGGGATGAGGGGTGGTTAGGTATATCCAGTTTCCTTCCTTCCTTTCTTCCTTCCTTCCTTCCTTCCTTCCTTCCTTCCTTCCTTCCTTCCTTCCTTCCTTTCTTTCTTCCTTCCTCCCTTCCTTCCTCCCTCTCTCCCTCCCTCCCTTCCTTCCTTCCTTCTTTCCTGTACCAGGGGTTGAACCCAAAGGTGTTTAACCACTGAGCCACTTCCCAGGCCTTTTTACTTTTTATTTTGATACAGGGTCTCACTAAGTTGCTTAGGGCCTTGCTAAATTGCTAAGGCTGACCTCAAACTTGCTATCCTCCTACCTCAGCCTCCCCAGTCACTGCACCACTCTGCGTGACTCCAGTATGTTTTTGACTCCACTGTTTCAACTTACAGTGGGGTTTTCAGGGCATGGCCCCGTGGTGAGGTCAGAGGCAGCTGCAGAACCTGTGCTTATCCACTCCTCTGCGCACTACTGGCTAGTGTGAACAGTGCTGCTATGAACACAGGTGTGCAAATAGATGGAGTTTGATGCACACCTTTTAAAAGGGAAAACCAAGACAAGCCCGTTGTGGACTGTTCTCATGTCACTGGAGAGTGACAGCTCCTTCCAACAGATGTGCCCCTGCAGTAGCCATGGGGCTGGAGTGGGCTCTGGGGAGTTTGCGCTGTCCAATCAAAATGCCCCCCTGACTCTGAGCACTTTAGTGGCCAGAATTATTCTTTAACTAGACTTTAAATTGACTGTAGAAATAACATCAACAGCAACGAGAGTTTCCACTGTGCCAGGCGCAGTCCTGAGACAGACATTATTTTAATAAAACTGTAAATCATGGAGCACATACATTGTTTATTCTACTTTTTACATCTTCCTATCTTACTGGATGGTTTAACTGCTGGCTCTTGTTGGCAGCAGTTCTGTTCTTTAAAGTCCCTGTGGACACTGGGTTTGCAGAGACTGAACACTTGCTCCGGGAGAACAGTAACCGGCCCCTGGGAGCCTCTGGTCCCACTTTCCTGCCACCTAATTATTCTATAACCTTGTTTCTGGTTAGAGGCACTTTACGTAATATGCCCTGTTGGGTTATAGCACTGAGCACGTGGCCACGCTGCTTAACGTGGACCGAGCGAGTCTTACCACGTGCATTTCTGACATGCCAGCCTTCTTGCCTTAGGGACAGGAGAGGCACTTTGGCACTACACTGGGTGCATCTTAAGCAGCAAAACTCCTCCAATGCACAAAACCAAGAACCACGGAGTAGTAATAGGACAGAGAAGAGGATGTGCGTTTGCAGAGTGGGCACTGAGACCAGGGAGGACCCTGTAGGGTGGATCTCAGCCGGGAGCGCACAGCCAGCCCTCAGCGTGCACGTGGCTCGTGGGGAACTCACATCTCACGGCTCTGCAGGTCCGTGAATGGCTGTAGAGGCCCAGTCTTAACCTGAGGGTAACAAATACAGTCAGCAAGTGTGTGGCTTCGAAAAGGCTGCAGGGGTGACAAGTCCCCCTTCCTGTCAACGTCCAAGCTACTGTCTCCAGTGATGAGACCTTCGCCACGTGGGGTCCACCTGCAGGGTGAGTTGGTGGCCAGTGTTCCTGTGACAGGGGACGGGGCAGCCAGCCACGTGTTAAGTCCCCACCTGGGCTTATTGGTGGCAGGCGTGGGCAGGGAGGGGGCATAGAGGTCTCTTTCCAGCAAGGCTCAGCGCAGCCTCTGGCTGGGGACATTGTGTGACTTAGTCCTGGCCAACAAGATGCCAAGGGAAGTCCGCAGGGGATTCTCAGGTAAGGTTACCTGTTCCTAAGGGGACACCGGGCCTGTGGTCACCTTTCTTGCCCTGGCCATTGCTGTGTGTGGGTGAAGCCTGGAGCCACGGACTGGGGAGGACGGGCCAGTGGCCAATGGCCTCGGGCCTGTGAAGAATCCGCCCACTGAGCTCCAGACTTCCTGGGACCTCAGTCCATTCTCCTGTGTTAAAGCCGGACTCAGCCAGCAACGGCCCAGCCAGAGGATGCTGAAGAGGTTGCCCATGTCATCCATGCCCCTGGCCCCCTCTGAGGTCACTTCCCTGGTGACCAAGACTCCCAGGCCAAACGCGGACCAGAGCCCCACCCTCCAGCCCAGCTGCCTGCCCAGGGAAGAGCTGGGGCAGCTCTGGGCTCCCTGAACCTCTGCCAGTAGCCCCCACCCTGGGGCTGCCAACCAGTGCACGAGACTCATCTGAGGGTCTCGAGGTGTCTATTAGTGGGTCACTAACAAGAGATGAAACTGACCAGAGTGAAAATACAGGAGGTGTTGTCCATAGGAAGGGAAGTGCCGTTTCCTGAGTCTTTTGTGAACACACGCGCACACACATGCACACGCACGCACACACACATATGCACACACATGTGCACACACAACATACACACACGCACACACACACTCACATACACACGCGCACACAACACACACGCACACACACACACACACACACACACACACACGTGCGCGTTACAGGTTGTGATAAAGGGGTATTTCTTTCTGTAGATCGCAGTCAATATGGGGCCCTAGCTTCACCCGCCCTGCCTGGCCTGCATGACCCCCTGGGTAAGGGCCCATCCAGGCAGGCCACCACAGTGGCTGCTGCTGCAGAAGCCCCTCCTGGGGACTGGAATTCAGAGCAGGCTCCAGCTCCAAGTGGCAAGCTGAAGGCCAGGCACCCAGCCAGGTGGAGCCGTCCCACCCAAGGGGGCTGGGTGCTCCTGGGCGGACCCTGATCACCACAGGCCCCCTGTGGGCACACAAAGACCCAGCACTGTTCACAGCCCAGGATGCAGGTCCCGTCCCTCCTTGGCACAGGGGAGGAAACTGTCCTGGGTCTGCCCCAAAGGCCTCAGGCCAGGACCCAGAGAGGACCCCAAGACAAGCAGCCTTTTATGGAAGTTCCATGCTCCATAATTCGGGCCGGGACACTTCCAAACACTGAGTCACTCTGTCCTGAGTCACGGAGGAGAAGTTCCTCTGGCTTCCAGGTTGGCAGGAAATTGCCAGCCCTGTCTGCCCAGGCTCCCGCGAGGGCTGAGTCCTATCCCGGTGGCTCCAGGAACAATAGCTCTGGCCCGAGCTCTGGGGCCATGGATCTTGGAAGGACGAATCACTGAGGCCCAGGAGTGCTCCCAGGCTGGCTGGCCCTGTGCCCAGGAAGCTCGAGGACCTTCCCCGAGTGACCGGCTTCCTCCCTCCTCCTCCTGCGGCTTCCTGCCTCGGCCGCACCCTCCATTCAGCCGCCGGGGCCCAGGTTCACTGACCAAATAGCACAGATTTATAGTGTGACATAAAATAGAATAATAAAAACATTCTTAACTAACCAGAGTCTAAAGGGCTTTACAGTTTTGACTCTTAAAAAAAAAAGAAAAAAAAAACCGCTTTGGGGGAATTAAAAAAAACTTCTGTTCTTGTAGATTTTAGAAAAGTTAGAAATAAAGACCCCCCCCCCCATGGACAGGACTCCCCACCTCCCCAGGACCCTCTCACACTGATTCACTGCACGCACCTTCACCTGTCTCTGGGGTCCCAGAGGGGCCCTTCTTCCTCCAGGATCCCACAGACAGTGTGACCCGCACTGTGTTCCTGCTCTTCCTTAGGGACCAGCTCCCGAGTCCCAGCCTCACCAGGCCCTGGAGGACCGGACCAGACCAATGTCACCTCGTCCAGAAGCCACTCCTGACTGCCAAGTGACCGTCCTTAGGGTGTCTTTCCACTTTCGTGGTGACTTTGCTGCGTCCCGCCGGGACCCCTGAGCTCCTAGAGGCAGGACCGCACCCTGAGGTCTTGGGTCCCCAGCGTCCAGCAGAGAGCCCGGCACAGAACAGGACAACCCCATGCGCCTGAGAAAGGAGGTGGACAGCAGGTGTGGACACCCCCGCCAGCTGTCAGCGGCCTCACCTTCCTGAGCCAGCTCTGCGCAGTGGAACCTTTTGACACCTTCTGACACCACCGTGGCCCAGCCATGGTCTGAGATTCTGCTAGGAGCCTGGACCGAGGGGGACATGCCCACCACGTCCTGCTCCACCATCTCCCAGTCGGAGGCCTGTTCCCTCGAGGGCAGATGGGTTTCCCCGGGAGGACTTTCCTACCTCCCTCTTCCCCATCCCTCCCCGTGCCCTTCATCATCCCCGGATGCCACCTTGGCCCAGAAACGCACTGTCAGAGAGGGCCACACGCAACACCAGGACAGAGAGCACCCGGACGGGAGGCCCAGGGGCTGTGACCAGGTGGAGGAGAAAGCGAGCTCAGAGAACCAGCCACGGTGGGCCCAGGTGGCCCTGAGGTAGGTCAGAAGACACCGCAGCCCCAGGCCCAGGTATCTCCTGGGTCCCACAGATCTGCCCGTCCCTGGGGGACATTCTGCAGGGAAAGCCCCTGGGAATGCTGGAAAGAAGAGCCTGGCTGGGAGCAGAGAGGGCCTTCCCTCTGCCCTTCCCAGTGCGTCGCTGTCTCTCCAGCAGCAGATCCCTGTGTCCCCTCCCTGGGCTGGCCACTGCCTCACGGCCCCCTCCCCAGCGATCCCAACGCAGCCAGGCAAGGCTTCTTAGTGGTTTAAGCACCAGCCACGGTGTCCCTTTTGTTGCCCTAAGTGGGGGTGGACGGGGGCCACTTCATGTGCTCATTACCCTTTCGATCTCTTTGAGCCTCTCAATGGCTCCCAACAATTCCCCATGTTGAATCCCTTCTGCGCGAAGCACCTTTCAGGGTTCCTGCCGCACCATGGTCACAGCACCACTGGTCGGTCTTCCTGGCTCCTCACTGTCTCTCCCTTCAGGCCCTGAACTCCACCAGGCAGGGCCGGTCTGGGTTGCCAGATGCCCAGTGCTCAGCAGAGAGCAAGTGCTCAGTAAATACAGGAGTGTGATATTGGGGGTCAAGGGGACAGTGCCTCTTTCCTGACACCCACACTCAGGCTTGTTCCCTCTGGTCCAGGTCTGAACAAGCCAATGTTCCCCTCAATCCCAGCCCCTTCCCCTCTCAGGGGTGCCCTGACCATGCTCTGGCCCTGGAGCCTCTGGGCCGCATGGCTGTCCCCTTCCTTCAGCCCGGCCCTGTCTTGGGGACTCTCAGGTTGTCAGTCGCTCCACTCTGTAATGACAGGGTCCACGGCCCACCTTTCCCCCCTTATCTTCTGGTTCTTGTGTCCCCCAGGGGTGGAGCCTGGTGCGTGAGTGGCAGTTCATCTCAGGAGACCCTTGGTGACTTACCAGAGGCATTTGCTGCCCAGAGACCCACTCTTCCTAATAGAGGTCCTGTGACCGATGACAATTCAGTCACGGGGACCACTGTTCTGGGGCCCTTACTGGTGAGGTTGACCCTTCCTATAAACCCGTGCAGCTGACTTAGGAGACCCCTGTTTCTCTTAATGTCACTCCTCCCATCGTGGAAAGTGAGGCTCCAGAGCATTAACTGACCTGTCCAGGGTCTCACGGCATCCAAGAAGCAGAGCCAGGCCTGGACCCCCTCAGGAGTGACTCCATTTTACTGACCCCAGATGCCCTGGGGGTCTCCCAGTAGGGCTGGGCCTGATGCAGGGAGCCAGGGTGGCCCAGGGGGCTTTGGGGAGGCTCCCACAGTCCCTGTCCCACGCTCCTCTGGGCCCTGGTAACATCCCTTCCTCTCTGTCCTCCCTTCCCTGTCACCTGCTTCCAGCGGCGTCCTTGGGCACCGATCTGGTGGGGCTCACAGGTACCCTGGCCCGGAAGGCGCTGCTTCCCATGTCCTACAGGACGGGACGGGCGGGAGGTGCCGCAGGGTCGTAGGGCGGGGGGTGCAGGTGGGATGTGGCTGGCGCCCTGAGCAACCCCAGCAGCCCCAGGAGCCGGAGGTGGACTGACAGGCGGAGGGCAGCGGGAGCGGACTTCCCCTCCAGGACACTCAGCGTCTCAGGGCGTGTCCTAGGGAGGGGACGGGGCCTGGGGGGCCTCATGCTTCCTCTACCCCACCCCATCACTTTCAGTCCTTGCAGAGTGGGCCTTGGAGGGGCTCCCAGGGGGAGCACCTGGCCCCGTGCCAGGCTGCAGTGATTGTCAGACAGGCTCACACACACAGAGCAGAGGAAGCAGGAGGTGGAAACTAAGGTGACACTGGAGACTTAGGTAAGAATAGATGAACTTCCCATCCTGGGGATTTGAGTAAGACATAAGGATGAACTTCCCAAGCTGGAGGAGTCTGGAAAGAACTTCTAAGAGCACCTTAGCATTTCCCTCTGATGGTCTGCGGGCGAGTGGAGAAGTGGAAACGGAGAGATCTAACAGCAGCATTCACACGTCTCCCCTTTGAACTGGCCGCATCTCTGGACTCTCCTTCCTGTTTCCTTTTAATTAGGCAAAGTGTCATTAAGTCAGCTAGAGTCAGGGTTAAAGTGATGAGACTTCACTGGACTCTTATCCATAAAGCACCCCTGGTGGGAGCCACCCCCGGATGCTCTCCGCTTCTACTTTCCAGCCTTTGAAGAGCTCTGGAGCCAGCACCTACCCCGCAGGCCACTGCCTGGTGGCCCAGCCACTGCACACAGCTGACTCTGAGGAGCGAGGTCAGCTGAATGTCACCAGCCTGGGCAGCACAGTGCTGGCAGCAGCTGGTACCCCCACCCACCCAGGGGACAGAGGGAAGCCTGGATGGGTTGTGCACTCTTATCTTTAAATTCATCATGTCAGAGCTTCCTCACCCTCTGAGATTGTTGCCAAATTCTCAGTTTCAAATGAGAAGCCCAAATTCCACACCGGGTAGAACACAAATGTCAGTGGGACTCAGGCACATGCCTGGCTGGTGGGAATGGAAAATGCAAAAGCTATTTTCCAACCACCCTGGAAAAAAGCTCCTCAGTTTCTCAATAAAAACCCAGCAGAGCCAGGTCACAGTGGTGCACGCCTGTCATCCCAGAGGTGGGGGAGGCTGCGGCAGGAGGATCACTAGTTCAAGGCCAGCCTCAGCAACTTAGCAAGATCCTGTCTAAAAGTTAAAAAAATTTAAAAGACCAGGGATGTAGCTCAGTGGTAAAGCAACGTATGTGCAGTCCCTAGCATCACCACCGACAAAACCCACAACTGTCCCTTACTAATCCACCCTGCAGTGTCACTTGCTCCACTCTGTAAAGACAGGGCCCAAGGCCCACCTTTCCCCCCTTTAGCTTCTTATTCTTGTGTCCCCCCAGGGGCGGAGCCTGCTGCTTGAGTGGCAGTTCATCTCAGGAGACCCTTGGTGACTTACAGGACGCATTTGCTCATTTGCTCTGGGCATTTTCCCCCGAGAGATGGAAATTAGATCCACACCAAAGTCTGTACAGGAACGTTCTGAAGAGCTTTGCTGTTTCCCAGCGGGTGGCTGGTTAAACAGACTTAGCCGGTCCCCAACATGGGAGGGGAAGGAGAGCGGGAGAGGACACACCATGTCCTGGGTGGGCATCGAGGGACAGTGCTGAGCGAAGGAGCTGGTCTCAAAAGGCCACACACTGTGTGATCCTGTTTATTTCTACAACTTTTTTGAAATCACAAAATCATAGTGATAGAGTGGTGGTTTCCTGGGGTGCATTCAGGGCGGGGTGAGGGAGGGTGGGATGGATGGGGTTTGGCTATGGTGAGGCGACTGTCCTTGACCTTGGTCCTCATTTGGATTCTGTGACTCACTGCCCATGAGACACAGGTCGAGATCCGCCTTACCAAGGCCAGCTCCCTGGTTTTGACCCTGGGTTCTAATCAAGAGAGACGTAACCATCGCCCCTGCCCCATCCCGGCAACTTCCTCTGACTCTATACTGAGGCCTTAGAAGTGTTAAAATGTGAGCTTTAATGTCCAAGACTTGAAAACAAACCTTAGACACAGATCGGTAGGAGCAGGTGGCAGGGGACCAGAGGTGGGGACTGCAGAGCCCCTTTGGAACCTGGGTCATCCTAGAATGTCATCCTTAAGAACCACACAAGGCCAGAGGCTGCCCCTGCCCAGCCAGGGTGACATGTGGCCCTAGGAAAGCCAGTGGGAGCCTCATCTGAGCTCCATGGGACGGTGCTGGTGGGCACCATCCAGTCTCCATGTGCACCTGGGCAGGCCCTCAGGACAGGCTGCTCTTGGGTTCGCAGTGCTGCTCTGTGGACAGGCTGGAGGGAAGGGTGACTGCAGACACCACCCACGCCATGTCTTCCCTGGGCTGTCCCCACCTCACTGGGATCCCAGTTACTGGATTTCCCTTTCTCTGTGTGCCTTTGCTGGCCTGAGCCCCAGTTTTACACCCCACTCTCTGGACTCATATCTTTAGAAAGACATATACCTGTCCGTGACGCCTTAAGCCCCGAGACCGAACTGGCCACACCCCGAAGCCTGGTGCTGTCACATAGCAGCAGGGGACACCACCAGGCCACCAAGCCAGAGAGGACTTGGGCTGCCCTCCCTCCTCATCCCTTCCCGGAGTCCCAGGCACACCCTGCTCTAATTCCATGCGAGGCACGCTTGCTCCTTTAAGGAGCAGAACAATAGTAGAGAACACCCCATTTAACATGCATCTGTGTCTGCGTGTGAACACACGCACCATATGCCTCATCATCACTCCTTCCAGAGAATCAGGGCAGAGCTAGGAGCCATCCAGGTCAAAGGGCACAGGAGACAGGACAGCTCAATGCCATGTGAGACCCTGACCTGGACCCTGCACCAGAAGGAGGACGTCGGTGGGGGACGTGAACAAACTCTATAACACGGTATCCATGTCAAGTTCCTGACCATGAGAGCCGCACCAGGGAGTCAGGACCCAGAGGAGGCTGGGCGGAGGGCACGTGGAACCCTCTGCAGGAGCCTCGTTCCCCAGGTGCCACTGCAGGAACGGCCGTGGGGGCACGTGGTCAGCCCCGGGTACCTTCCTGACTCAGAAGCTGCATCCGCCCAGCCTCCTGGGCTCTTCCCTCCTGGCCGCTGGAGCTTCTCTGTCCCTCCTCCCAGTCTGAAAATCCAGCCACTCCTCTGAGGTCCAACTCCCAGGGACAGGCCTGGGCCCCGCCCTGAGCTGGCCAGGACAGACAGCCTGGCTGCAGAGAGGAAAGCCCCTGAATCCCTCCGCAGCAGAAGGGCCCGACAGACTGCTGGCAGGCAGTGGCCCGGCCACCAGTGTCTGCAGTGACTGATTGTCAAAAGGCATGCGCTCAATAAAAAGTGGTGAGGCCACCACAATCCTGGCAGCCCATGTCCCAAGGTGAGGGACACACCCAGGCCTTGGCCACAGAATTCATACGAGCACTAAGATGTCATCAGTCTGGCCAGATGCCCACATTCATGCCTGGGGGTGGCGGGCTTGGCAGGAACCTGCCCTTGGGTGGGGTTTCGGCTAGAGTCCCCCCCATGCTGACCTGCCCAGCCTGGCTTCAGGACCTGGATGGCCGCCCTTTAACCAGTTTGCCTGAAGTGTACTCGGTCCGTCCAACCCTCCTGGTGCATGGGGAGGGGGCAAGGGACCGGTCAGGTCCAATCTCTGTGGGCGAGTCCACTTTCTATCTTGGCTATGTTCTAAGTAGGAAAGAAAATACCTCCCCCCACACACTCTCACACACACACACACACACACACACACACACACACACACACGGGGAGCTTCAGAAGGATCCAGAAACGCAGCACCCCTTGGCCCTGGATTGTTGGCCCGGCTCCAGCGCCCCTCAGTGAGAGGGGACAGCAGCCACCTCGGGGACAGGGGGCTCTGGGGAAGCTGTGCACAGGTCTGAGTGCCAGTGCTGTGTCACCATCAGATCCCGGTGTACCCGGGGCATCTGGAGACTGTTTTATGGTGGATTTGTCCCCAGCCTCCTGTGCAGGGCCACATAAATCAAAGTTCAAGGCGGCTGATTGACAGCCGGGAAGACACTGGAGGCCCCTGGGAGCCTGGAGCAGCCCCTGGCGGCTTTCTGAGCTTCAGAAAAGCACCCGAGTGGGGAAAAGGAGTCACATGGGAAAAGCCCACTGGCAACAGGTCCAGACGTCCCCGCTAGCCTAGGAGGGGACGCAAGCGTCCAGCCACCAAGTGACCGCTTGTCCCTCCCGTGCGGGTTTCCCTACGGAGGGAGGGGTCCCCGCCAGGCCGTCCAAGCCCAGGGGACACAGCCTGCCAGGCGCCTGAGGCTCGGCGGGTGCGGAGACCGCGACCACCGCGGCGCCGCCAGGTCCCGGTCCCCGCCAGGTCCGGTCCCTGGGCGACCTCCCGTCGCCTCCCGAAGGTGGCGTTGGCACTCACCAGCTCGGGCAGGAAGAAGGCATAGGGGATGGTGAGGAACAGAGCGACCCCCGGGGGCACGTCGGGCGGCGCGTAGCTGGTGGGGGGCGGCGGGTCCCTCGCTGCCATGCTGTCCCCGCTGTTGGCGCCCCTGCTCCGTGGCGCTGCTCCAGCCCGCAGCCTTCAAATATCACCTCCTGCCGACACACCCATCGGACGACGTCGCCCGGGAGGAAAAAACCGTTCCCGCCGAGCAGGTCCTTCCACTCGCGAAGCCAGCAGCCCTGGGGACCACAGCGCGCGGCGGGGCGCGGCGGGGCGCGGCGGGGCGGGGCGGGGACCGGGTCTTCGCAGACGGTCAGGCCCCAGGAACTTCTGAATCCCGGGGCAATCGTATTTCTGCACCGAGTGCAGGTGACAGTCCCTTGCCTGCCTCATCCCTGTTCCCAGAGTGGCCAACAAAGACCATTCATTGAGGACTCTCAATAAACCCTGGGTGAGCCTAGACGGCCAAGGTGCCCCTCAACCAGTTCTCCTTCTTCCCCAAATAACCGCCCTGGACTTCTAACCTCACATGTTGGTTTTGTCTGTTATTGAAAGGATTCGTTTGTGTTTGACTTCTTTCACTTCAGGTTATGTGTGGGACCATCCATGTCATTGTATGTCACTGTGGTTGATTCAGAGCTTTATAATATTCCATGAACATTCTATGAACAAGCTACTTTTTATTCTCTTGTTGATGGACCTTGGGTTCTTTCAATTTGGGGTTATTGCTAACATTCAATTTGGGGTTATTACTATTCTAAAATAGTCCTTTTTTCTTAGTTTAGTTGGACAAAATACTCCCATTTTATTTATTTATTTATTTTTATGTGGTGCTGGGGATTTAACCCAGGGCCTCAGCGGCGCTTGGTGAGTGCTCTACAGCTGAGCCACAACCCCAGCCCAACTAGAATAGTCTTTAGAGGCGTCTGTGTGTGCATTTCTGTTGGAATATGTTAAGGGGGGATTACAGGTCACGTGGTACCTGTTTTTAGCAGATAATGTCAAGCTGCTTTCCAAAACTGCTGAGACATTTCTATCCCACTAGCAATGTACACAACTTATAATTGCTTATGATTGGTGTCTGCATGTGTATTATGATACATTGGTGTTTGCCCAGGGTATGTTTTTTTATTCTTTTACCTTTACCTCTATCACTGTATTTATGATGGGTGTGTGTGTGTGTGTGTGTGTGTGTGATATAGTTCTGAAATCTGCTGCCTTTAATTTACATTTAATATAATGACTGGTATTTTGGGATTTATGTGTACTTTGATTTGTGTGTGTGTGTGTGTGTGTGTGTGTGGTGTGTGTTTGCTCTGTATTTCATTCCCGTTTTCCTTGTTCCTGAATTCTTTTGGATTTTTGAATATTTTAGTATTCTCACTTTAATTCGCCTACTAAGTTCTTTACTATTTGTAGTTTGTATGCAGAAGTTGCTGTGGTAGGTGACTTCCCAGTTCATTCAGAGTTGACATTTGCCACTTCAGATGGACCTCACCACTGTGCAGGTCTTCACCCTCTTGTCTTTCAGTGTAGCTGTCATCGTAGAAGGGACATAAAAATCCAAGACCATTGTTCATATTTTAAAATGCAGAAGAGAACAATAACCTATCATATTGGCCCACATGGTTGCCATTCATATCCCTTTCTTCTGGTGCAATTTCCTTCTGCCTGAAGAACTTCCTTTAGCACTTCTCTCAGAGTAAGTTTGCCCGCAATGAATTCCTTAGTGTTTCTTCATCTGAGAGTGTCTTCAGGTCACCTCCATTCCCAAAGGACATTTTTATGGAGTAGAGAATTCCGGGTTGACAGGTTTATGTATTTTTTTCTTTTGCCACTTTAAAAATGTCATCCAGCTGGGTGCAGTGGCACACGCCTGTAATCCCAGCAGCTCAGGGCTGAGGCAGGAGGATGGTGAGTTCAGAGCCAGCCTCAGCAAAAGTGAGGCGCTAAGTGACTCAGTGAGATCCTGTCTCACAAGAAAATGCAAAATAGGGCTGGGGATGTGGCTCAGTGCCCCTGAGTTTAATGCCCAGTACAAAAAACAAAAAACTCCAAAACCAAAAACAAAAAAGCCAGGCCACCCGGTGGTTTCTGATAAGGACTCTGTGGTCATTCTCCTGTCACTCCACTTTTTTTATGCATTGTTTTTCTCTGGCTGCTTTCAATGTTTCTTCTTGGTTTCAGTTTTAGTAGTTTGATTGTAACACCGGGCCTTATCTCGCTTGGTGCTCACTGAGTTTCTTAAATCTTTAACTTGATGGCTTTTACCAAATTTGGGACATTTTCAGTCATTATTTTTTCAAAAATTTTTTTTTCTGAGCAGGGCATGTTCTGTGACCTGGGAGGCCGACAGAATCACAAGTGTGAGACCAGCCTGTACAACTTAGTGTGACCCTGACTCAAAAAAAGGGGGGTGGGGATATACCTCAGGGGTAAAGCACCCCTGGATTCAAGTCTCAGCACCACAAAAAAGAAAAAAATAGAGTTTTTTTCCTCATTACCCTTTCTTCCCTCCTCCTGAGACCCTGAGGAATGTTAGACTCTTGGCTTTGTACGACCTGTGAGTTTATTTTCCCATCTATTAATTGATTTCCTTTTGTTGTTAAGTCTGGACAACTCCTCATACCGACCTGTGTTTGGATCCTCTGACTCGGGCCCCCTGCGCTCTGGACTGGCTCCATCAGTGTATTGAGTCTGTTTTTTACTAAATTCTGTCATTTGGTTATTATTTATATATTTTTTTCTCAAATTTCAGTTCAGTTCTCTCCTGTTTCTCTGTGAAAGGCTGCCCTTCCTTCTTAGAGCATGGTCACAACCACTGCCTCAGGGTCTCAGTCCCACACTGGGCCATCTTGGAGTGGTCTCTTGATGTCTCTGATTTTCTTTTCCCTTCAGAGATGTTGAGATTTTCCTGTCATTTTGGACCGTATCCTGGACATCATGACTATGGTGTCTTGTGCTGTGAGTTGTGTTTAAATCCTGTTTTGAAACTGATTTTTGTTTTGTTTTGTTTTGGTGGTGTTGGGGATTGTACCCAAGGCCTTGGGCCTGCGAGGCCAGCCCTCTACCACGGAGTATGTCCCCAGCCCCTTGATACTGACTTTGTCCAGGCGGGCAGCCTGTTGGGCTCCTGCCGGGGTCCCTCGCCTGCTCTGGGCTGTGGTTTCAGTGTGAGATCTTCTTAGCTTTGCAGGGTCATTCGGATCTGGTTAGTGTGACAATCCTGGGCCTGAGACCAGCCTGGGTCCCTGTGACTCAGTTCTGAAAGCCTTTGGGATTCTGTTTGGGGTCAGCTTAGGGGTGAGCTCAGATAGTCATCTACTATTTTATGGGACTGTTTTCTTGAGCTCCCTTGCTATGTTCCCCCCCCCCCCCACCACCACCACACACCTCCCAGGTCCCAGCAGCCTGCCCCTCCACACTCTGGACAAAACTCAGGGTTTTCATTCCTGTGACCATGTCTATCTCAGGGGCTGACAAACAGTTTGGGGGTGAGGAAGAAACGGGGATTCCCCTGTGCTCTCAGGACCAGGGCTCCTCTGCTGGGGGACAGTCCCCTTCCTCAGTTAGAGGTACTTTCCCGGCTGCCCCAGGCCTTGCCACTGTCATTACATGGCCTGGGACAGGAAACAGTGAGAGGGGCTGTTCACTCTCTTTGACCTGCAGAGGGTCTCTTTCCAATTCCTGGGACCAGAAACACGAGGGCTTCTTCTGGAGATGTCTTTCTTGGTGTCTTGTGTCCAGCTCTGGGATTCAGGCGCCTCTGAGTCCAGGCTGGGAAAACGGGACGCTCAGCACCAGCTGGGTAGTGTCCTGAATCTGGGTCCTCCCACATCCTGCTCCATTTGCTTCTGGGGGTCTCCCGAGAGCAGCTGCATGCACTCTGCCCAGGCCCTTCGCTGCACTTGGTGGCAGAGGGGGACAGCTTTCTCTACTTGATCACAGCTGAAGTGACCCAGCCGTCATTGTCCCCTGCACATCGCTGTCCCAGTCCCTCTCGCTTACCCATTCGCCTGTTCTTTCCCCACCCTCCCCCGACCCTTCCCTGGGACATGGGCTTCAGGGCAGCAATGGCCTGGCTCTTGTGGAGGACCATGGCCACTGCGCCATCTTGAATTCCTGGCACACAGAGCACCCCGGTAAGTGCTTCTTCAGGACTGATCCACCTTAGTCATGAGGACTTTGGGGACGACTGTTTCTCTCCTTCCCTAGATCCTCTCCTGCCCACACGTGCTCTGCATGTTCTTCAGAAATGACCTACTGGTCAGTCACCAACACACAGGGACAGGCTGCAGGACAACCAGAGGGAGCTGGGAGAAGAATAAACCGTCGTGTCCACTAGGATCCTTCCACAGCCGGTGCCGGGAGGCCCAGTTCTTAGGGGACTCATTTCCCCCCTTCCCAGGGAGGGGAAGTCATTAGCTCAGGAAAGTGACGAGTGCAGGGTAGCTGGCTTCAGGTGACTTCACCAGTGACTCAGGCCTTGCCCCAAGGTGGGGGGGAGCCACGCAAGGGGGATGTGGATGTTGGGCTGGGAACTCTGTCCACTCTGACAGTCCCCGCAGTGGAGGCTGTAGGACACAGCCTGTTCCCGTGACGTCACAGGACATAGGCCCAGCTGGACACAGATAATCTCTTTACTTCAGTCACCTCAACACTCCCTGGGTGGCAGGGTGCAGGGAGGTCGGGCTGGGGGGGCTGAGGGTAGTGCTGTCTCCAGGAATCCTGGCTCCCAGTGTCCCTAACAATGGTCAGAGCAAGCCCGGTGCACTCCAGGGTCAAAGGACAGCTAGCAGAACAGACTCACGGGAAACGAGTCTTCCAGATACCCCCCCCCCCACCCACCCAGAGGAGCTCGGTGTGGCTCTGCCAGGACAAAGTTCTGAATCACTGGCTGCTGGCAGAGTCCGACAGGAGTGGCTGGTTAAGGTCCACCCTGTCCTCAAAATGGGACAGGACCTGAGCCGCTGGAGTCCATTGGTGATCTCTGGGCTCTCCTGCTGCTCGTGCGCCTGCAGGCCAGAGGTCAGCCAGCAGTGCTGACCCAGCCACCCAGGCCTCCATGGCCCGTGGGTCCACCCTCCGCTTTCCTATGTCCATGCCCAGCCCTTGCCCACGCCCATCTGGTTCCCGTGGCCAATCACCAGGGCCCCGCAACTGGATTCCGAGAGCTGTGGAGTCTCCTGGACCCCGAGAGCCAGCGAGGGAGTTGTGGAAGGGGTAGGAGGGGAAGGATGCCTGTGTCCTTGCCCCTGACTTCACCGCCATGAGGCCAGGAACCTCCCAGGCCACAGGATTGGTGGGTTTAAATATGACACCAACAAAACACAAGGCCAGGACCGTCCAGTCATGAGTACCCTTGCCTCCAGTTGCTGTGGGCAATTGCTGTCCCCTGGTGCCTGTGCTGTGCCTGGAGCCCAGGGCCTGTGACGTGGCCACATGTAGAGTTGAGGAGTGAACAGTTAGAAGCCCCAGAGCACAGCGCCAAGGGCGGTCCTGTTCCCGTCAGCTCTGACCACCTCCTTGCCCTGAACACCCTCTGGCTGGCCGGGGATGCTCTGTGCAAAGGAAGCAGAGCCAGTCCCAGCAGAGGTCACGCACACTGCTGCTGGCAGGGGACACTGCTGGAACCTGTGGGAGCAGGGGACTTCCCAGCAGCACAGGTGACACTACTGGAGCCTGTGGGAGCAGGGGGCTTCCCACTGCACTGGATGGCGAGGCCAAGCTATGGGTGCCATCGAGTGGTTTTGGATGTGCCTCTGCCCTGGCATTTGTCCCAGGCATCCAGGCAGGGCACAGCAGACCCGACCAACACTGGGAGGTCAGGAGACGGAGAGGGATGTGGTTCTGGTGCGGGGTCCCTGGCTTCAGGGCCTGGAGGACTGGGAGGACAGGCAGGACGTGCAGTCACCCACTGTGGCTAGTGTACTGCTAAGGAGCGCTCCCCACAGGACCCCGGGCTCCTGGCCAGGATGTCTCTGGCGCCCTGACAACCCCTTCCTGTTGTGGAAGCTCAAAAGTGGCATTTAAAAACTCAGAGAGGTTTTGCTGGGAAAAAAAATATCGTGCTGCCTGAAGAGGAGGTGGCCCTCAGCAGCAGCCGCCCAGCCCTGGGCCTGTCCCCACCCTGTCCCCACCAGCCAGGCTGACTCCTGTGCCCCTCACCTTCTGGCCCCTCTCCTGTCCCTGTGCTTCAGAAACTCGAAGCCAACTCCTGACACCTCCTCAGATGAGCAGGGAGGCAGCAGGGACCCTGGACCAGTCCTACTCCTGCTCCTGCCGGCGCCTCCACCCCAACGGCCCACCCGGCTTCCGGCCGAGAACAGGCCAATGCTTAAAAAAATAAAAAGGAGGGACTTCGGCAGAAGATCCCACAGGGAGCGATGCTCCCAGTGGGGCAGGGGCAAGTCTTGGGTTCCTCTGAGAACAGGCCTTCAGGGACTAAGGTGACTTGGTGACAGAGCAGGAACCAGTCCCTCGGGGGCTCGCACCTCTGCAGAGCAGAGATGCCACGGGAAGGGTCTGCCGAGGCTGCCTCATGATGGGCAAGGAGAGGGTCTTCCTGCCTCTTTCTGTCACCAAGGGCAGAAGGGGACACACAGGGGTGCACGCTGGAACCCAGTTCCTGGGGATAAGTGGAAGCTCTCTGGGCCAAGTTCTCACCTGGCAGCCGCCGCTGGGGTCCCTTCACGCCAGGCTAACTTCTGAAGTTAAAGGCTGCTCTGATTTGAATGTGAGTCCCTCAAATTTCAGGGGTTGGAAGCCTGGTCCCCAGGGCCATGTGAAGAGCGGGTGGGGCCTGCTGGCAGCGGGTGGCTCTTGTGGGGCCCGAGTTAGTTCTCGAGAGAGTGCGGGTTCCCCATCCAGGGGCTCACTTCTCACCTGGCACCCTCTCTCATGCATTAGCTCCTGCTGTTGTGATGCCATCTGCCGTGAGGCCCTCACCAGCGCCCAGCTGGTACTAGTGCTGTGCTCTTGAACCTCCAGAGCTGTGGGCTAAATAAAACTCTTTTCTTCATAAGCCCCTAGCCTCAGGTATTCTGTTATAGTAACAGAAATGAACCCATACAAGGACCAAGTCTAGGTTAAGGGCTTTGAGTAAGTTAACTAAGATGTAGTCCATAAGTTTCATAATATGATACACCTCTAAAAAAGCCTCTTTTAAGATGGTATGCTGCCAAAACACAAGTACCTCATAGGTACTTTTAAGAGTTTAAGTTAATTTTTTTCTAATTCATTCACACTTTTCTTCAAATAGCTCTCTCAAATTTTATTTGCACGCATGTTTCTTAAAGGTTTGCAGGGATGAGGCAGAACATGGTAGGCAGAAGAAACTTACCATGGTGTCTTCCCTTGTGTGTCAGCTGTGACATTTGCCAGCTCTGTCCTGAGCAAACTGTTTATCCCGCCTGGCTTGTTACTTCAGTAGTAGTGGGGAGAACTGGCAGGTTAATCCAAGCGCTAGGCACACAGTAGGTACTCAGCTAATGCCGGCTGCTACTGCCTGCTTCTAACAGCAAAGGCTAGGGACCTTCCACCAGAAGTCACAATTTCACTCAAAACACAAGACGGAATGAACTCCTCTCTGTTCTCTAAAGGGACCAGGCTGGAAGGATTTTTTCTTGTTTTTTGACAGAGCACTTACTATGCTGACTTGAAAAGGAAAAAACGATTCTGCTTTTGTACCTAATTAGGAATAAATAACATTCAAATATCAGACAGAATTAAGTGCTTAAATACACTTAATTTCTCAAACAACAAAAATTTTAGTAGCAACGATCATACATTTTATGTATTCTGGATCCTAAACTCTTATCAGTTATGTGGCTTGGAAATACCTTCTCCTGCCCAGTGCACTGTCCCTTCACTTTCTTAAATGGTCATCAATTTCGTTTTTGATAAAATCTTGCTTTTATAGAAATTGACATTGCCAACTTTTTTTTTAAAGTCTTCAAATTTAGATGCGACAGTATTTCTTAAAAAATTTATTTTATTGTTTTAAAACCTATTCAAATTATATAACTATTTCTTTAAAAACACAATCTGTACCCAAAAAGGGGGTGAGACCCGAGTCCCATGGGCAGCTGCCTTTGGCTCTGCTGACAGCTTTGGGTCAGGCCGACAGCTTCCTTACCTCGCCCAGGAAGTCATAGGCCTGCTCTGAGAGGTCGAAAGGCTGGTGGGCCCTATCTGGGGACAGGAGAGCGCGCAGGGCGCCCCCATGCTCCTGGTTCTGCTTGAGGAAGTCAGCGATGGCCCTCCAGCGAGCCCCCTCGCTCTCCTCTTCTGCCCAGCGCAGCGGGGGCAGCAGCGTGGAGCACAGGAGCGGCCACGCGCAGTCTTGGTAGACCAGGAGGAAGGTGGCCTTCAGGCACTCAGGGTCTCTCTGGGAAAATGCCAAAACCACAAGTGACCAGGACGGCCCATTCGCTGCACCTGAGGCACGACAGCCACCTAGGGGCGGGGTGGAGGGTGCCCTGGGGCCCGGCAGGGGGTGCAGCCGCCTGGAGCGGGAGGGAGCAAGGTGGGCAAGGAGGGGAGCTCGGCCCTGCCCAAGCCTCCAGGGCTCCGGAGACCAGGGTGCTGCGGTAGGATGGGGGACAGGGCATGGTCCAGGCTAGACAACCAAACACAGCAAAGCTGTCGACTCGGCTCCACCACAGCCTATCAGAGCCATGGTCATGCCCTGGTGGTGGGGATGGCCGTGTCCTGCATGGGGTCCAGAGAAAGGAGACCCCAGGACAAGATTTGCAGCCATGCCTGGGTGGGGTGGGGGCCCTCAGTCCTGAGGGTGTCAAAAGCTCCCAGTGACAAGAGTGATGCGTACCAGCACCAGCTGCGGTGGGTCTCAGAGGGCCCAGCAGGCCCAGGGCAGAGCTGTCACATGCAGCAGAGCCCACAATGTGTCCCCAACTGTGCCCATGCGAGCACTGGGGTAGTCCTATGGGACTCAGGACAATGTCTCGACCCCGACCCCTGGGTTTAGGGGCATTAGCGTGTCTTTATCCCTCGTTCCTTGCAGGTGACCACCGCCTCCATTCAGGAACTGGCCACCATGGACTGCAGGTCCGAGCAGCCTTCTCGCTCTTCACAGGGACACAGGGTACTCAGCCACATGTGCCCTGTCTGCGGCCACGTCTGCAGCACAGTGGAGCAGCTGCTTTGAGTCCAGGGCCTCACACGTGCTAAGTGAGTGCTCTACAAATGAGCTTCACCCCCACCCAGAGTTGAGCAGTCCTGACAGAGGCTATGACACCTACAAAGCCAGAAATATTTACCATCTGGCTATTTACACAAAGTTTGTTGCCAGGCGCAGTGGTGCACACCTGTAACCTCAGTAGCTTGGGAGGCTGAGGCAGGAGGATTGCGAGTGTGAGGCCAGTCTCAGCAACTTGGCGAGGCCCTAAGGACTTAAGTGAAATCCTGTCTCTAAATAAAAAGGGCTGGGGATGTGCTCAGTGGTTAAGTCCTTGGGTTCCATCCAATCCCCCAAAGCAAAAGGCTGCCAAATCCTGGATTACAGAAGTCAAACCCCACCATGGTCCACTGTCCACTGCAAGTCCCACGTGCTGATTACCACTCAACAGAAGGCAGAGCAAATACTATTTCCGATATGTGATGCAGTTTAGGCTGGCTCCTTCTCTTTCTCTACTATGGGGATTGAGAGCTAGAGGAACTTTTAAAAGTAAGGAACATTGGAGAGCCAGCCAGAAGGGCTGGTTCAGAAACTCCTTCATTTCAATGAGACTCAGTGACCTGAGATGCCTTTGCACATTCAGACCCGATCATGCACACCCTTCTTGGAATGTGCACTGTGACCACAGTGACACAGTTTCCCTGACGGACAGCAAGCACCACTGTGGCCACTTGGCTGGAGAAGAGCCATTATGGGGCTGGGCGGGGCTCAGTGGCAGAGCGCTTGCCTGGCATGCATAAGGCACTGGGTTCCACCCTCAGCAGCACATACAAATAAATGGAGTCCACTGACAACTAATCAAATATAGGGAAAAAAAAGAGGAGGCATTACTTGAATGCAAACAACAGCGCTGCAAATACGAAGTCAGTATAAAAACCACATTACCTTCTCCGATCTTTTCAACATGCTTTCTCTCTCAGCCCACGAACTCTAGAAAAGCGAACAGAAAGAGGTCAGTCCCGTGTCCCCACAGCACTTCTGCAGCTTGTCTCTGAGGGAACCTACGGGCAGGGTTAAGAACAGTATGGAGTGACGGAATGACCCAACGCACCTGCTGCTAATCACCAGGTACCAGACCCACACGGCAGAGGTGTGCAAGGTGCCCCAGGAGCTCAGTTCTCATAGGTCAGAACCAACTTAAGAGAACCAGCGGCAGCCACATGCCGTGCGGTCTGCACTGCCACAGGCTAGGGCTGTGAGCTAGCATTGAGCTTCCAAGGTAAGACATCAGCGAGAAAACACTGCCAGATGCCACAGTCCTGCTCCCATGCGATGCCCATGGATGGGGGAGATAGAGTGAAGCAGTTTTGCAATATTCCCAGCCTGCCCACAGGCTTCACAAAAGCTCCTTTAGAGAAATAAGATCCCATGGGGTATGGACTGGAGTTCCCAGCCCCAGTCCTGGCAGCTGGTGAGCCTGGATGGAGCACGGCCAGCCTCAGGGCTGCCTCCCGGCCTGGGTGCAGGAGGCTTCCCCTGCCAGGGCCTGGTTTGTGGTACACCTGCAGGCAGTACCCGTTCTCGGGAGGGAGACTCTGGGGTGCTCATGGATACGGGTGCCAGGAAAGAGAGTCTCCATGACAGAGAGGCTGCTCCAGGGGTGATCACAGATGAAGCCACTGTGAGAAGGTTCTGGAGTGCTCAATTTTCACTGCCTCATCGGACCATGGTTCCCCACACTACTGACTATTCACCATTGCCTGGAGGTCCTCAAAGGCCTGAAGAGGCCCCTTAAAGAGCCAGAATACTTTACTAATCAGGCCAGGCGCCATTCTTATTATTAAAAGCTAATCACATGCTGAGCATAGTGGTGCACAGCTGTAATCCCAGGATTCAGGAGGCTGAGGCAAGAGGATTGCAAGTTTGAGGCCAGCCTCGGCAATTTAGTGAGGCCCTAAGCAACTTAATGAGTCCCCATCTCAAAAAAAACAAAACAAAACAAAACAAAAAACCTATCAAAACTGCACTTATTTAAATACATCAAGATGTACACACACTTCATCATGTAAATCTGAAGACAATATGGGTTAATGTGAATATCACTGAGCAGCATTAGACTGACTCTGCGGTAAACTCTGCCTGTGGTTGGTGACATCCTGTGCCATCTTTCACTGAGCAGCAGCCAGTGGTCAGCTCTTTCCTGCAGCCCTGCTCTGCACCAGGCCCCTTCTTCCTCTCTGCAGCAGACAGAAGCCCCTGCCCCCGGCTCCCTTCAAGTCGGGTAGCCCACAGAACTAGTGCTGGCCCAGGCACCCTCAGGGCGAAGGCTGTGAACATCCCAAGGACAAACCTCCCTCCGTCCTCTCCCTGTTCCTGCAGGGACAATGGGCAGCAGAGGAGGCTGCTTGTTCTAGTTCTGGATGATGCCCTCAGGGTGGGCCTCTGCCAGCCCGCACTCTTGGGGGACCATGGAGCAGGGTCTTCGCTGACCCAAGCTGGGCAGGGTCCATGAGTGAGAAGCCAGCCAGGCCCATGTGGGCGGCTGGCGAAGCCTTGCTTATCCTGTCACACTAACAGGTCAGGGCAGAAGGCTGGAGAGTGTGGTGCAAACACTCTGCCATTTCTATTATTTATCAAAGATTCACTATGGAAAAATTAAGAAAATACAGATTAAAATGACCCATGACCCAGAGGCCATCACTGGTAGTTTCCTGGAGCATCATCTTCCAGATGTTCTCACAGACCTCCCCCGTGTGTAAGTAACACGTAACCACATGTACCCACACCTGCACAAGAACGTGCACACACGCACGCAGCTCTCTCCGGGGATACACCACCTACACATACCCAGTGTGTCCCAAACGAGGTGTTTTTCCTTTATGTCGCAACAGACTGCATGGCTTTCTCCGTGTGTGCTCCGTGGCCCAGCCTGTGGCCTAATTGGCTGCACCCAGCTAGCCCTCGGTGACAGCCCTGCTTGGCCCTGATGAACTCCGGGGCCAGTCAGGTCACTGCACGTTTCTAAACCATCTGCTTCTCAAGGACACGCAGCCGTCGGCTAGCCTGGCTCTGAGGTCCCCCTAACAGAGACGTTCCTGTGGCAAAAAGGCCCAGCCCTCAGTGAAAAGCTGCCTGGCGCTAGTGACTTCAGAGGGAAGCAAGACCAACACTGCACCGTTCAGTACAGCCCCAGGGGACCATGCAAGTGGCCACAGCCATGACCTTTTTGCTGAAAAAGGCCCAAAGAGAATCTTCTTATTCCCCCACCCCAGACCAGTCAGCACACAGTCAGCTGCAGGTCTAGAGATCTCCAGGGATGACCGAGGCCTTCCACCTTTGCTGTCAGGCCCTCTGACCACCCTCCTAGCCACTGAGTCCCCAGAGCCCGGCCGCTCCTTCCTGCACATGGGCTGAGGAGGAGTCCACCTGCAGCACAAGCCTAGCAGGAACCACTTCCTGTACCCATGCCCTCCACACTGGGTCCGCGACCTGGCCCATGCTCCGTCACTCCCTGGCCTGCACCCAGCGTGCCAAACCAGAAAACGGCTCTCCTCTAGAATACTCTCCACTGATTCCTTCCTGCCTGGAATGTCTGCTCAGTGTCCTCACCTGCCCTCGTGAGTTGAGATCCCAGCTGGCCCAGCCCAGAGCTCCTTAATGAAGCACTGCTGCCTTCTTTAAGTCGCCATGGCCCAGGGCACCGTCCTGCTCTGGGCAGCACCTGGCATGAACACGGGTCCTCTAATGTTTGTTAATCCTGACATATTAGCTTGAGCCATGGGGACCCGCCATCTCTTAAGGCCAAAGCCACTGGACACTGGAGATGTCGCGTGCTCTGGCCTAACGTCCCTGCTGTTCTAGACGTGTGGACTGGCCCTCAGGGGTGCCGCGTGCCCTGACTCGCCTCTGAGAACTCAGCTGGTGGGTTTCCGCTTAAAAGCGTTCTAAAAGATGTCACTGGTGGTCATGTTAAGCCCAGAAAGAAGCAGGCACAAAAATGCCACAGGGACCATAGGCACCTCGTGCTGCTGGGTCAGGGGGGGCAGCCTGGCAAGAGCTTTTACCCTGACAGCGGAACAGTCCTGGGAGACAGAGCTAGGTGACAGAGCTCACTAAAGCGAAGCCAGCAGGTGCATGGGCACCGTCTACTCACCCTGAGGGCGTCCATCACGTCGGGCTGCTCCAGGAGCTGGGGGAAGGTGGCCAGCATAGGATGACTAATCAGATCTGAAAGACACAGCACAGAGTCAATGCACCTCTCTGCCCTGCATCTAAAAACACTCACATTAAATGATTGGGCCAAATGATTTGTTAACACCCGCCACACACCTTGACCTCCAGGAGGCTTAATGTGGTGCCCCCGACCCCCTTGTCCTGTTTCAGGGAGTTTAAAGCGATTCCTGCTAGGGTGAGGGTCATTGGGCTCTCAATAGGGAGGCTGGGAAGTTTATTTCTTCTCCTGGGGTTTCTTTCACATTTCCACCCCTTCCTCCTATGAGAGTGGCCTGGCAAGAGGAACTTCCAATTAGGTAGCCTTGCTCCCGGAGGGCGGGCAGGAGCCAGGAAATGCCAGGGGAAGGAGGGGGAGCCGCTGCTCAGGGTGACTCCAGTCCTTGGGAAGGACCCCAGCCTTGGGTAGGTGCCAGTGGGTGGTGGTGGGTGAAACTGGAAGGATCCAGAACTGGAGGGCCTGGCCCCACGGCTACAGACGTGTAGGACAGCACCACAGCACCGATGGCCCACAGGAGGGTGGCATAGGAGGCAGCTGGCCAAGGCCCCATGCACTGTGGCCTAATGTCCCTGCTGCTGTCCGGTGCCTGGGCCCGGCGACTCCTGCAACAGCAGCAGGTCACCTCCGACAGCTCTGGAGGAGTCCTTGGGGTCCACCAGCAAGGAACCAGCAGTTGGTATCCAGCTTCTTACTGTGTTGCTCCTCTGTAGAAGAGGAATGCTGGGGCCCACGTGGGAAAGGCGGGAGGGCGGGGAAGGCACGTTCCCTGCGCTGAGCTCCTCTAAGGGCACCTTCCCCGGTCACTTCTCCAGGTCCCACCTCTTAACACCACTGCTGCAGCGACGCTTGATACACAGAGGGGCTTCTGAAAGAGCGAATCTATTCTATAATTTTGTGTCCTCACTAAAGAAAAACCCCTCCTCTTGATCTTATTATGCTTATTCTGATGATCAAATGCAGTCAGCCATCTTGAGTGATCTTCTCATCCGAAGGAGGGACTGACTAATAAGCCTCATTCTCTTTAATAAGTCATGTCACACTGGGTGTAGTGGCCCATGCCTGTAATCCCAGAAACCAGGCAGGCCAAGGCAGGAGGACCGCAAGTTCAAAGCCACCCTCAGCAACTTAGCAAGACCCTAAGCAATTTAGCAAGACCCTGTCTGTAAATAAAAAATAAGAAGGGCTGGGGATGTGGCTCAGTGGTAGTATCAAAAAACAAAAACAAAAAGAAGTTGTGTCACTTGTGAAGTTTTTATAGAGTCATTAAAATAAACTCAACAGGCTTAATGATCCTCCCTTAGCGTATGGCCTTGCTTAAAAATGGCTGCTGGGGCTGGGATTGTGGCTCAGGTGGGACCCGGTTTGATCCTCAGCACTACATAAAAATAAAGGCATTGTGTTGTGTCCATCTATACCTAAAATAAATAAATAAATATTTTTTAAAAAATGGCTGCTGACTTTGAGCTGCCAGGTACCAGGTGGTGAGTCCCTGGGTGTGGACTCTGTCTAACAGGAGTCAGGCTGCTCTTTCACTCACTCTCCTGTCCCCTCTGGCCTGCCTTCCCTGGTGTCCCTTCAGCTCCTGCAGCTTTCCTGCCTGGGCCTTCAGGTACGCTACCCGTCTCCCCAGAAGGGACCCTTTTAATCTCCTCTCCACACTTCCTTCCTCCGGAGCACTTCCTGTGGAGGCGGAAAGGCTCACCCCTGCATTGCTGGGTTGAGGGGCAGCCATGCCTCTGTCACTCACCAGGGCCAGCATCATGTCTGGCACACAGGACAGGACACATCTGCTTACTCATTTATTAATGAGTTCAAAGGCTATCCAATAAATTTAAACTATTTTTCTTTTTAGAGGCAATTCTGGTAACACATTTCTCTCTCATTGTCAATTCATTCATTCATGTAAGAAACTTGATTTCCTAAAATTATTGGACTTGGAAAAAATTCAAACTTAAAGAAGCTGTAAGTAAAACTAGCGCCCAGAACCCAGAACACTTTTTACTGAATGCGCTGGTTTTATTCCACTGGCACTTACACTTCATGCATTAAGAACCAGCTATTTGGGGTGATTCTGGTTTCATCCCCCAAAGATGTGGGGAGAACTTATGGAACAAAAACAAATGATTCAGAAACAGAAAGAGAAAATATGTGTTTTAGGATCTCCAACCTCCGGAATTTAAAATGAGAATATGTAGAAGAATTTACATGCACTTGAGCTCACGAAGTTCAGTGTTCTGAAGGAGTCCCACAAAAGAAGGGCCAGGAGCACTTCTAATATGGTGTTTCCAATGTCACATTTACAGGCAGAAGACAGAGGGTGGCACGGGTCACACACACTCAGGGGCACAGAGCACGAACACACAAGGAAACCATGCAGGCCCCTTACCAGCACTCTGCAGGCTCATCCTATCCCTGAGGAGCACATCTCCAAGAATTTGTCGATAAAATATCAGCAGGTGGACGTAGCACATCCCTCCGATCAGTGTTTCTGGCAGAAGGCTGTTATGGAAGGACAAAGAGGCAGTCACTAAACAACCCCTAGGCTGGCCAGCCAACAGGGCTTTTTACTGTAATTACTCTAGGAAGAGGCTGCAAGTTTTGCTTCATTACTGGAAACATTTTAACAACCTAAAGGTGAAACTTCCACTCCAGCTGGCCACATTAAATTCCAGACAACTTGTATTTTAGGTGACACTTTGGAGTCTCAGCTCTGAGTCCCTATGCTGGCCTACATGCCCACGTCAAAGGTCAAGTAAAAAGTCATCAAATACATGTTCTGGAGAGCAGGGGATTAGGGAGCTACAGGCTGTAACAGGGCATGTGCTGCCACGCCTGGCTTCCAGTGCAGAGGAAATGCCAGATCAGACAGGGCAGGGTGGGACACGGGGGTGGAACAGGCCTGTGGCATCCTGACTTGGCCACTTCCTGATTGTGGATTAATTAACTTCTCTCCTTGTGCTTTCATTTCCTCGTTTGTGGAATGAGCATGCTACCTTCATTTCAAGGAACTGGGTGGGTTAAAGGTGGCGTGGAAGGCCTGGTGCAGGGCCCGAGATGGGGCAGGGACTCGGGGCGGACAGAAGACTCAGTACTGAAGTTCAGTTGGTATCGGTTTAGAATAGATGGTTGTGACTTTAGGATATGACCCACTACTCCCATGGTGACCACAAAGACACCACCTCCAGAACAGACACCAAGGAAACTGAAAGGGAACCAACTGTGTCACTATAAAAATCACTTCAACGTCAGGGGAAGCAGGAGGGGGAAATCAGGACAAAACCTCCAGGACACTCAGAACAACCGCCCAGGGCAAGGCCCGCCCACCAGCGACCACTTTATTCATTTATCTGATGCTACTGGGGCTGGAACCCAGGGCCTGGGCACACTGGGAATGGGCTCTGCCACTAAGGCTATCCCCATCCCCGACCAGCAATGACCTTAACTATAATAGATTAAACCCCCCAAATCAAAGACACAGATTGTCAGAATGGATACAAAATGAGATCCAACTATATGCTTTCCTATAAGAAAATATATAAAATTAAGAAATCTTAATTTTATAAATTAATCCTCTATCTTAACCCCAGAGTTTTAGAACAATTATCCTAGGGGCCACATTCAGGCTTCCAGCTGCCTGGAAGGAAACGGTGATCGTGACCCTGGGCTGGCCTGAGCGAGGGGATCCCCGTTCCTGAGCTTCCTGGGAACTGGAGCAGCACCTTGCCCACTGTCCAGAAGCATCAAGGTATGGTGCAGGCCAGTTTTCCCCACCTCCAGGCGGGAGCAGCCTCAGCCCTCTTTGAAGCCACTCAGGTTCCCATGTCTACTCCTGACCTAGGAGCCGAAGACTGGCAGCCTCAGTGCCCCATGTGCCCTCAGCAGTCATGCTGCGACTCCAGAGGCTGTTCTGCCCCAGGCCCCCATGGCCTGTGTTCCAGCTGCTGCTGAGTAAGTGGTCGCTGTGCTGCGCAGGGGAAGGGTGGAGCCCTCCTTCCTTCCTTCCTTCTCACCCGCTCCTTTGCTGTTTGCTGCCCACCTCCCTGTTCATCTGTCTGGCAGGCAGGGCACTCCCACAGTGGGCACGCCTTTCCTTCTGGCACCTTCCCACTCCATGAGGCAATGCTGCTTACCTGTTTTTTTTTTTTAATTCCTTTAGAAAAACCTCTTGATTTTTCCAAACCTAAGATGGCCAGAAAGTTCTGTGTCACCAAAGGCTAGCTGAGTTGAAGAAGTAAGAACATATCCTCTTGACCTCACATGGGGACCAGCAGTCTCTGGTGGCAGAGGTGCTGTGATTGGGGTGAATGGGCCTCAGGTAGGCCATATCCTATTTATTTTTAGCAATAATATAACAGCATTAAAAGAGAGGAAAAAATGCATCAAAAAGGCAAAGGGAAGTCCATTTCTAGCACTGCCACACACACGTGCACGTAGCTTGCTTCTACAGGCCAGCGCTTCTTGGTGCTCAGAACTCAGAGTTCAAATTCAGAGCTTCCCCTCCCCTAAGGGGCTAAGAACCTGATCACTGCAAATTGAACCCTTTGTACAAGAGCTCCAGAACGAGAAAGGTAATTCCTATTTAACCCTGAGAGAAGGCTAAACAATATAGAGCACTAAGTTAGATCTGAAACAGCTCCAGAGTCAGAAAGCCAAGCCTTGGGGAGCCTGAGACACCTGTGTGCTCCCTGCCACGTTGACAGCGCCCCCTAGCCTGTCCCAGCCCAGCCAGCTCCCTGAACAGTCTGCTGGGCCCCTGTGCAGGACCCTGGAGCTCTCTCCAGGGAACACGGGTCTGCCCAGCTTCATCCGCATTTTCAAGGTCTCCTGACACCCACAGGCTACACTCATGTAAGGCTGTGGGCTGGGGCAGCTAGGGCCCTAGGGGACAACGGGCTCTGAGACAGATACTGGGCTTCCTGCTCTTGGCGCTGCTGCTCCACTGTTCTGTACTTGCTGGCGTCCTGGAAAGTCCCCTCCTGTCTCCTGACAGCAGAAAAGTGGCGGAGCCAAGGTGGAGCTGGTAGGCAGGGCAGGTGGGGCTGGAGGTGGATGCTCCTTGGAAAGAGAGGGGAGGGCTGCAGGTGCCACACTCGCTCCCTTCTCTCTGTAGGTAGCAGGATGGGTGGTGAGGATGCCCAGTTGGGTCAGTCCTGCCTTTGCCCCTCCAGGTGCTCAGGCAGGGCAGCCACATCCTAAAGTTCACATCCAGCCCCTGACCTTGGCCTATGTACACCGCAGCCCATGGTCCACGGCTTTGGAAAGGCCTAGGGCCTCTGGTTTCACTGCCATGGCCTGCTGTCGGTGAGCCAGCCTGTCCCTGGGTCACAACAGCAGGGTGCCCAAACCCACCCTTAGCATCACCAGGGACGCACACGGCAGGATCCCGCCATGTGCAGAGGCAATGCCAGGACAGCCCAAGTCTGGGTAAGGGGCAGGGGCGGCAGCAGCAGGGCGCCTGAGAGGCATGCTCTGATATCAAAGGTCTGGGTGCCCGTGTGCACTACACTCAAGCGAGAGCCTCAGTCCCTGAGGTTGGGGACAAGGACCCAGGGCCCTTCTTAGTAAGCCAACACACAGAAGAGTGCTCCTAGTTTTATCCACCCCCTGTACCACAGTCAAACCTGACCTTGAGATGGTGAAGGGACCTAAAAGCTAGTATCTGGAGCCACAGAAACTGCCGGAAGCGCTGTGCTGACAGGGCTGCGGGGGTGCCCTGGGCTCCCGGAGGAGCGGCTGGCAGCAGCAGCAAGAGGGAGAACTAGGCCCCATGGGTCCGGCTGGCCCCTGACAAAGACCACTACTGTGCTGCTTCTCCTCACACTGGGAAAAAAACACAATTTTCTGAGAAAAGATTTGCCAAAAAAAGGGCCACGAATATCCAGGAAAAGAAAAAAGAGGCGGGGCAGGTAAGGAGAGATTAATCCCCAGGAGCACGTTATTAACAGTTACTGAAAGACTCAACACCCGTGTGTGATGACAAGCACCTGTCAGCTCTGGAGAAGGAACAGGGG
The DNA here is from genome assembly GCF_052094955.1 of Ictidomys tridecemlineatus. Lineage (NCBI taxonomy): Eukaryota > Metazoa > Chordata > Mammalia > Rodentia > Sciuridae > Ictidomys > Ictidomys tridecemlineatus. The sequence continues at coordinate 34,082,597 of NC_135488.1, read as the reverse complement.
ATATTTAAAGCAAGGCCCTGACCCAGGGGCGGAAGCCACCACTCAGTCTGCTTCCCCTGCTGCTCCCCAACCTGCATCAGGCTCACCGTCTCCTGTCCCCTGTGTGACCTGGAGGAAGGCCCTCTCATCCCTCCAATCGGTTAACATCTGTTTTAAATTCCTCAGTCCTCTTCATTTGAACAAATTTCAGGAAATGGCAGCATGTATCTACCTGGTGTGCACTGACATTTATTTGGATATAAAATAATTAGGATATAGATAATTATAGCCAACACCACTGTGTTTCTGTATAGCCAGGGACTATAAATATGGACTAAGTGTTTTATATACTTGCTTTCAATTAAACCTCATTACAGCTGGAGGGAATTGACATTGCTATTATCCCCATTTTAAAGAGGCAGCTACTGAAACCCCGAGAGAAGGTTACATGACTACAGGGGATCCAGTGAGAACTGGAAGCTCTGGGATCTCCCCAGGAAAAGGCAAATGAAACCATGGTGAGAAACTGCTGTTCACTTTTTAAACTGATCTAAACAGAAAAATCATACCACATGCTGCCAAGAACACGGAATCACTGAAACCCGTGCACAGAGAGGGGGAGAGGGTCAATGGCACAGGCATTCAGGGAAGCAGCCAGACCAACACCAGATGTAACAACAAACCCTCTGCTAGGCAGTCCTACTTGAGATGTAGGTAGCCTCACATCCACACACGCAGAAACGTGTATGCAAATATTTAGAGCAGGTTTATTTATAGTTACCCAAACCTAGAAAAACCCAAATGACCACCAACTAGAGGATGATAAACACATGGTGGCATGTCCATCAAATGCAGCAGTAACCATTTAGAATGAACAGGAACAAATCACTAACAAAGGCAACAGCGTGGACGAGCCTCAGATGTATGATGGTCCAAGACGCCAGACTCAGAGGCTGCAGGCCGCAGGCCACATGAGTCCACCTATGGCATCTGGGAAAGGCCAAAGTGCTGGGGAAAAAAACTGAGGAGTGCTTCCCCAAGTCCAGAGCTGGGAGCTGACAACAGAGGGACACAAAAGAACCTTTGAGAGCAAAGGGAATATTCTTTGGATTGTGGTGATTGTCACGTGATCGGTACATTTGTCAAAACTCCAGGAACTGCAACCCCCAAATCATAAATTTTACTGCATGCAAGTAAAACCTAAATAAACCTAAGATTAAAAAAAAAAAGTTCATACTGTAGTGACTTGGCCACATCAGTATTTATAGTAGCTCAATTCACAGTAGCCAAGCTATGGAACCAACCTAGGTGCCCTTCAACAGATGAATGGATGAAGAAAATGTGGTATCTATACACACAAAAGAGCATTACTTAGCCTAAAGAAGAAGGAAACTATAGCATTTGCCAATAAATGGATGGAACTGGAGATTATCATGCTAAGTGAAATATGCTAGTCAGTCCCCAAAAACCAAAGGCCAAATGTTCTCTCTGATATGCAGATGCTAACGCACAATAAGGGGAGGGGAAGGAAGAAGAAAAGTTCATTGGATTAGACAAAGAGTATGAGGGGGAGGGAGAGGGGCTGGAAATAGGAAAGACAGCAGAATGAGTGGGACGTCACTTTCCTGTGTTCATATATGAACCCCCGACCAGTGGAACTCCACACTATGTACAACCACAAGAATGGGAAGTCCCACACCATGTAAGTAGGATATGTCAAAATACATTCTCCTGTCCTATAAAACCAAAAAGAACAAGTAAAAAAAGATTTCCCTGAAGATAGGCCCAGGCATTGGTAAGTCTCATTTGTTCAAAAGTAGCTGAAAGATTTATTACCAAGTCTGTCACTTGAGCTAAGTGGTAAAGAATAGTAAATGATGCTAAGCTTTATTATTTTTCTATTTCTCTTCTGCTCTTTGGCAAAAATAATTAATGGGGGAAAAAGTAACTGACAAGAGACAGCCAAGCAAGGGGGACCCAAGGCAGATGCGACCTGGGGCCGAGTGCCCCGCGGTCACTGCCCGGGAAGCTGGACGCACCTGAGCATGCTCCGTGACCTTTGGGTGAGAGACCTCAGTTTCACCAGGAGTTGAGGCTGCCTCCGCATGGTCATCATCTGCTGGAAAACACTGCCTTGCGCTGTCAAACAGAAACAGACCCACAGCTGTCAGCGCTCGGAGCGGGCGTTTGGTAAGACTATTAAGTGACAGGTCAGCACAACTGGTGGTTACAGCAGGCAGGAGGCGCCCACATCCCTCCGGCTGTCAGAAGAGACCTGGCGGTGACAGCAATCTGGGGCCTCCCTACAGCACCCCCAGCCACTAGGGCAGATAGCCGCAGCAGCACGCAGGGAAAGGGCGAAGGGCACATGCGGCCCCAGGAAGAAGCACCTGCACCCCAAACCCCAACTCCTTCCTGTTCCAAGGAGGAGAGAGCCTGCCACTGGGGCAGCAGCCAGGGTTGGTGTCCTGGACCACACAAGGACGGGAGGGCTGAGGTGTGCGAGGGGGCTCCAGCCGTCAGCCCACAGCTTCCCGGGGGAGGGCCCATCTGTGCTGCCCTCTACTCCCTTCCCTGGTGTCCCCTGGCCAACAGACATACTGACGGGTGCTCCATCTTCCTGGAGGGTGGCTGGAGGGTGAGGTGGCATGCATGTCACAATTTCAATGCCTACACGCCCTGACCCTGAAATGGGCCATCTCTGAGGCAGCCGGCTTCACTCACTCTGTACCTGCCACAGCATCAGCTCAGCGTTCAGCGACAGAACTAACGCAGGGCCCCATTTCTCACGATTTTCAACATTATAGTCTTACATGTGCTACCAAAATAACAATCACTGAGATAAAAATGACTAAGATCACATCACCAAATGGCACATCTTAAAACATGGGAATCCAAGTAGAAACTGTCATGCTTACTGGAATACGGCTGCCTTCTCTGAAGCCTCTGCCATTTGTTTCATCTTTAAGGAAAAGGAGGTGCCACGGTTTGGATCTGAGGTGTTCCCCAAAGGCCCACAAATTAAAGGCCTGGTCACCAGCCTGTGGCACTGAGGGAGAAGGTGTGGGACCTTTAAGAGATGGGGCCTTATGGGAGGAGGCTAGGACACTGGTCAGTTGAAGATACTGGACCCCAACCCTTCCTCTGAGTCCTGGCAACCATGAGATGAACAGGCCTCCTCTGCCATGTGCTCCCACCATGATGTCACAGGCTCAAAGAAACGGAAACCCGTGAAGCAAAATAAACCTCTTTCTTCTGAAGTTGATTATCTCAGGTACGTTGTCACAGTGACAGAAAGCTGACAGAAGGCAGCGCACCACTGCAGTACCTCTTCTGGACACTGAAGGGTCCACTTCAACACCTTTTTCATAAGGAGTGCCACCATTCAAGAAGAGCTCGTAAGTCCTGTGAAGGAATAACATACTATGATGGCTGCGCATGGCGGGCATTCCGTAGACACCTGAACCAGAAGTGAAACATTTTTAGCACAAATGTATTCATTCTAATTATGTCTCATTGATGGATGAGAATGACAGTGTTGACCCTTCCATGGGGTGTCATCTCAGCAAAGAGACTCTGTCCCAAGCATCAACACAGGAAATGTACTTATATGAAAATGAGAAAGATTTTTGTTATTAAGATGGGCCTGGGGCTGTAGCTCAGTGGTAGAGCACTTGCCTTGCACACGTGAGGCACTAGGTTCGGTCCTCAGCACCACATAAAAATAAACAAATAAAAATAAAGATGTTTTGACTTGAATGACTTGTTAATAGCAAGTAATTACTGTTTTTAAATGTGTTGAATCAATATTTGAAATTAAGCCATTATGAATTTATATGATTTTTAAAATAAAACAGTACCACAGATCGTTGTAAAATGTTGGAATGGGGGCTGGGGTTGTGGCTTGGAGGTAGAGCACTTGCCTAGCATGCATGAGGCACTGGGTTCGATCCTCAGCACCACATAAAATAAAAATAAAAATATTGTGTCTACCTATAACTAAAAAATAAATATTTAAGAAAAATGTTGGAATGGCATAGACAGGACACGTAAAAAGTGAAAAATTCCTCTGTCCTTCCCCCTAGTTCAGTAAGTCTCCTGCCCTGTCTGGAATATGGTCACCCACCCTGTGCCTCACAATACACATCAGAATGCTTCCCTATCAACCGAGCTCCACCTCCTAGAATATAACTGGGACCTCACTTTGCCAAGGTGGAATTTTGGATGTTTCCTTATTTTTTTCTTCTAAGTATAAGTGAAAACCCTGAACATATTTTTTAAAGAATCATAAGAAACTTGAGTTTCTGTATTCACTCCTGATAATGGGGCACCCCTCCTGCTTCGGCTAGGATGAGGCTAGAAACTAGGGTTCAGTGGTAAGGAGGCTGTGCAGGGCATGTTATCCAAGTTAATCCTCACCAGGAGCTTGTGGGGTAGGAATTATTCCCCCAGATTAAAGGTGGGGGGAATTTGGATACTGTGGCACATACCTCCTGTTATACAGGCAGTGTGGGACCCAGCACCCTGAGTTTCCGTAATGACAAATTTAGAATCTTGATCACCATCCTCCCTACTGCTTGTCCATCTGTAGCCCTCTGTGAATGTCCTGTTTATATCCTAGACTTAGATCTTTATTTTCCCCATTTAAAAATTCTTATGAGCTGGGTGAGGAGGCACATGCCTATGATCCCAGTGACTTGGGAGGCTGAGGCAGATGGATCACAAGTCAAAGCCAGCCTCAGTAACTTAGTGAGGTCCTAAGTAACTCAGCGAGACTCTGTCTCAAAATAAAAAATAAAAAGGGCTGGAGATGTGGCTCAGTGGTTAAGCACCCCTGGGTTCAATCACTGGAACCAATAAATAAATAAATACAAATTCAGATGATCTTTTACTTATTAGTTTTCAAGGGCTCTTTTTACGTTAGGGCTAATAACATTCCAACTTTGTGGTATGCATGATGATATTTGCTTCTGGCTTGCACTGTGCTTTTAAAGTTTAAATTTGCTTACAGGAGGGCTGGGGCTGAGGTAGAGCACTTGCCTAGCAAGTGTGGGGCCCTGGGTTCAGTCCTCAGTACCACATAAAAATAAATAAATAAAGGTATTGTGTCCAACTACAACTAAAAATAAATATTAAAAAAACTGCTATAATTTCAATGTCCTACACAGATTCACAGAGGACCTGGGGATCCTGGACTTAGCTTTTGCACTGTTTTCAGCATGGTGGAATGTGCCAGTACTTCAGGGAACAGTCCCAGCAGGCAGACAGTGCAAGCATATTCTAGAACATGTCCTATGTGTCCTTCTCCCTCTCTGGGTGAGGGTGTGTGTGTTGCTTTCATACACTACTTTATACAACACTAAAATCAACATTAAAAGCCCTCGCCCCAAAAGCTGTTGACATGCCAACAGAACAAACCTGAGTTCCTTGATCCTAAAAAAAGAACTTCTACAAAATCACACAACTGCTAGGAATTCGCAGAGCACTTACTTTGCTGGTATCGGAACGCCACTGGCATCGAAGAGCCTGAGAAACACCCAGCCGCAACTCAACTCTCCTCTCTCACCCGTTGACTAGGAAATAAAACAAGTCTGAGAAACAACATCTGAACGAGTCAAATTATAAGCACATGCAAGCCCCTGAAAGGAACAAGGCCAGTATCCCCGCTTAGGGCTAAGCAGTTCTGCCCCAGAAAATCAAATGAAACGTGGTGGGTCCCATGGTACAGCAGAGGTGGCACTTTAAGTGATGCTCACCTTCTGTCAAAATTGCCCTTGAAAATCCCTGAAACTGTTGATGTGCCAACAGGTGCCTCAGGAGCTGAGCACTTCCTGTGGCATCACCCAGAGGCACATGGGTGCTCCTGAATCAGCAAGCTCTGTCTCCCTGCAGTGGACTGTGGGGATTCAGCATGCAAAGGCCTTGACACCTGGAAGTCTGCCCCACTGTCCACTGCCAGAGGCCACTGGGCCTGGCTCCAGGCTGCTCCTCTCCTTGCTCTGACTCATCTGCGACTCCCCTGGGTTTACTTGTCCTAAAGAAACACGGGATGATGCAGTACACAGGGTACCTGTGGTGGCTCTGGGCTACGAGGGGCCGGGTTCCTATACTGCATTCAGATGCTGCTAGGGGGTGGGAGATGGAGGGCTGCTAGCATGGCCACGCCTCGGCTCCAGCAGTTCACATGACACCATGCTTCTGGTGTTCCCTGCACAGAACCGCCACTTGGCCAGGTCTCTCAATAAGAATTGCTGACTGCAGGGCCAGGTGCACTGGGTCCCGGGGTTGGAGTGCCACGGTGCTTCTGATCACTTTCTGAAAACCCCTTCTGTTCTGAATTTCCGTTCTTTAGGAGCTCTGGCGTTCACTGGTGCTACACATGTAAGCAGGTCCTGTTCACCTTAAATGCCACTGAGAAAGCAGCACTGCATAAGAATCATGAGCACTGCCAGCTCGCTCCACCAGAGATGAAAATCCCACCTAGGGAAACCCTCCAGGACTTCACTCACAGACACACACACTCCAGCACTTTTTTTTTTTTTTGGGGGGGAACTGATCCCAGGCGTGCTTCACCACTGAGCCACATCCCCATCCCTTTGAATTTTTTATTTAGAGACAGGGTCTCACTAAGTTGCTTAGGTCCTCTCAAAGTTGCTGAGGCTGGCTTTGAACTTGCCATCTTCCTGCTCAGCCTCCTGAGTTGCTGAAATCACAGGCCTGAACCATGGCACCCAGCCTGCCAATTCCCTTTTAACTGGTATATTATAAAGTGACATTTGTCTTGCGTCTGACATACATTGCGAATATAAGAAATTCCAAGTTCAAATAATATTCCCAGGTCTGGAGATGAAGAATTGGACCTGATAAAACAGTCACCATGGAGCAAGCATGGCAAGATGCCAGTGACCTGGAACGATAAAGAAACGTGGGTTACTGACCACAGAGCACAGTGGGAAGGGGCGTTCTGCCCCGTCCAAGGCATAAGGCTTGTGCCTCTGCATTACCACAAAGGTCTCTTAAGGAAAGTTAAGAGCAGACGGACTGACCCATCCACACCACTGACTTGGTAAACACACTCAGCTCCCTTGTTGAGGGAAACACCTTTCTCTTCACTTACTTTTCTCCGAGCAGGGCTAACATACAACCTGTGCGGCAAACCACCCCGAGGTGCTCGAGGCCCACTTGGCATATGCTGTAAGGTTTTTATGCCAATCGCTGTTCCTTTTAAACAGAATTGAGTGGCTGGGCACACATGTCTGCTGGGCTTTCCTGATGCCTGCCTGGAACAGGCCCCCTCCCCTTGGGCTCCTCCCACCCCTCTCCCTACACAGCACATCCTCCCTTTCTTGCCTATAAAACCCTACCCCGTCTTTGAGGTCTAGTTTTCTTTTACAAAACCTCCTGAGGCTCAAGGGCTAGAATTAACTTCCCTCTCCTCTGTGTTTCCCAAAGCGCTTGGAGACCCATATCCTCACAGCCCGCCTGATCAGAGTAATCCATAGTGCCCACCCCACAGGGCCACTCTAAGGATTGAATAAACCAGGGACCCAAGGGCCTGTGCGTGGCTAGAGCATCCTAAGTAGAGAGCATTCTTATTATTTGCAGCTGTGTTTCTTCCCCACTGACATACAAGTAAACCCTCATGCACTAGGAAGAAGTGGGCACGTAACGGATACCTCAGTTCATTCAGGAAGGTGACAAGCACTTGGTTATTCCTCCCAAAGCTCACCTTTATATCCTGAGAAAGCATGACACACAGCTGTGCGTCACAGAACTGTGAAATGACAGATCCAAAGATATGTGGTGTGACTCCCTGGAGGCAGGGAGGTCAGGAGGTCAGGAGGCCACGCTCACTTTCAGGCATTGTGCTGTAGTCAAGCAAGGATGCCTGTGGCACCCAGCAAGCTGCGGGCCTCACTCACAGCCAGTGCCCTCTCGAGGAACCCCCATTTGTGTTAAGATCTTTATTAGGAGAAGGGTAATTAGGGTGCAGTAACAAAGGGAGTTAGTTGAGGGAGGGAAGTAAACACTCAAGTAATGAAACCTGGGGGTGGAAGTAGGTGAACTACAGACAATTTGTATTATTAAAAGAACAGAGAGACATCTTGGATTCACTAGCATCCATCCCTGCGAGACTGACTCAGTGGTAGAAACCTTAACCTCATCCCAGTTCTGACAGTCCGGAGTGTACTGGTTCCCTAGGCGGCACCTTTCATTTCATCAGAGGAAAACACAACTGTCATTAGTGCAGTTGTAAGACTCCATTTCTGAAAAACACTTCACTTCCTAAATTTTATCTTCTTGTCTGCATTTTTCATCAAATGGGCATTTCCTAAAATTGAAATCCAATGAATAGGATGATTCATTGGAATTATAACCTTGGTGAGTCAGAAACACAAATAACTTTAATCAAAGTCCTCCTAGAACAGTAAAGAATCTAAGGGTTCACATGTGGCTCCATGTGCTCTGTGCTGAATGTGATGCTTCCACAGCCTCGTCTTAGGTCTTAACTGCTGGTCGCCTAGGAGGAAAGCAGGGTGTTTCCTGTTCTGCTACTCAGCACATTTCTTACCTGGGGAGAAAAGGTCCAGGTTTTGGGCTTTTTGGGTTGCCACGTGGCCCTCACAGTGTGAATGTTGCTCAGGACCTGAAAGATTTTCCGATTTCAGATCAGGCTGTAGGAAGTTCTTTGAAACATCACCCTTCTGAGTCCCAGATAATTACCAGTGGCTATATTGGTCAGGGCAGAGGGAGAGGAGGGGCTTCCATTTTTTATTTCATGCAGTTCTGTAAGATCTGGGTTTCCTTCTTCATCCAATATAGTATGCATCTAACTTTTCAAACAGTGAAAACAATGGTCCCAATACTTATTAATAAAACAATGAAGGAGCTGATAAAATAGATTCAGATTCGTGCCCTTGTTACAGTAATAAACCACATCAAGTGAATACTCAATATCTGAGATATGCTTACTAGAAGAGGAAGTGACACTTCAGGTAGAAACCTCAGAAGCCTAGAGGACTAAAACAGAAGATCTAACACTTGTGTCATCAGAGTCCCACAGGAGAGGAGTTTAAAAGCCAAAGACAGAAACCTACAGATTTAAGAAGCTGAGCAAATTCCAAACAGGGGAGATCCAAAGGGTTTGTGCCAGGTACACCACACTTCTAAAGTAAACAGGAAAAAAAAATACACTGAAGGTAGCAAGAGAGAAAAACAGCCAGGTTAAGCCAGGGGAATGACTCAGATGGCAGTGGGTGTCTCGGCAGAAACCAGAGGCCAGGAAGAGGTGGCACCACGGTGTTTAAGTGGTAGATGAAAAGAACTGTCAATCCAGAGTCCCACATCTAATGGAAAGGTCCTTTAGGAAGGAAGAGAGACAGATACTCAGATAAAGCTAGTTTAACAGAATCTGTCACCCTGAAAGGATGGTTAAAGGACACTCTCTGCACAGAAGGGACAAGCTAAAGAAGGAATCTTGGAACATCAGGAAGGAGATCAATGGGAATAGTAAAGATCTGACTAAATACTACTAATTTTCTCAGTTGATGGTTGAAGCAAAAATTGTAAGACTGGATGATGTGGTTTCAGTGTATGTAGAGGAAATGTGCAAGTCAGTTGTGAGTGAATGAGGACAAAGAGAATTAGAGAGAGGGACAGTCTCTGCCTCTCTCTCTCCAACCAGAACACTGCCTGTGGTCACTGTGATTAGCTGGGTGTGTAAAATGACACCTACAGCAAGCACCCAGGAAGCCACCCAGAGAGACCACTCAACACCACGGACAATTCAGAATGGAGTTCTAAGAAACGAATAAGCCACACGCAAGAAGGAGGAAAGAGAACAGAGGACAACAGGGAGAGAGAACAAAGCCGGGCTCCCTCCCAGCCCTAGAAAATAAAACAAAAAAGAAAAGCAGGCAGCAGACCCAGAGGCTTGAGGCTCCCCCCGACGCTGCAGGTGTGGGTGCACCTGCCCTGCGAGGACGGTGGGTGCTGGGAGGGCGTCCTGGATTCCCGCTGCCCAGGCTCCACAACAGAGCTTTCCTTTGTAATAGGCTAGATTTGTTAAAGAAGCCTTCAAAGAGCAAATAATGCATTTTTCTAACTATTAAAGGTAATGTAAAACTTCTCGATTTCGAACTCTGATAAAAATTAATTTCATAAATGAACTTCTAGGATCTGGATATAAATGAATCCCATATTTTCTGTTATTAAAGTGAAATTCTAGTTTTTGTTTTCGGTTCTCATGTGAGAACAGGAGAGTACAGCAGGTCCTCTCTTCTTGGTCACTGCTGACACCTCCTGGCCCGTTTGCGGTGGTGCTTTTGTGCACACTAGCCCTGTGGTCACCCTTACTCCAAGTTCAGGTGGAAGAAAACCACCAGGGCAGCGCCACACGCAGTCCTCCCGGAGGCCTCCCTACCTGTGTGCGTGTGACCATGGTCTATCCAGGGGTGGATGTCTGAGACCTACTGCCCGCTCCACACCTGCTCTTCCTCCATCCTCCACACTCAGCCCACCACCAATCCCGCAGATTCCTGCCTCCTGTATCTCCCCCCACCTGATCTCCACCCAAGATGTAATAGTCATCACTCTTTTGGTTGCACTTATTATGCTCCATGTGTTGTTCTCCATGCTTTACTTATAATAACCCAGTTTGCTCTCATTGATCCCAGGAGGTACAAGAGGAGGAGCCTGAGAGCAAGGTCAAGGTCCCATGTTGTGCAAATGCCAGCGCCAGGGGCAATCCTAAGCAAGCTGGATCCAGATTTTGCTTCTTCAAGATGATGCCTATTGTCCTCTGCCTGCCATGCTGTGCCATGGCCCTGCCCCCAGTGGTCCACTTGAGTCCCCTCTGGCTGCCCTCTTCTCCCTTTAACTTACCTTTTCTATTTATTCTTCGGAGAGGAGCCAGAGATCTTTCTAGAACATGAATCTCATCATGTCACCTCCTTCAGTGCCCTCTGCTGTTTTTAGGACAGACGCGCACTGCTTCTCACACTGCCTGCCTTCCAGACACTCCCTGTCAGGATTCCACACTGGCGGCCACCCTGCTCCCCCTGGAGTCCCCTCCCCAGAGGGCCTCTGCCTGCACATCCCATGGAGGCCTGGGGCTCCTCAGCTCAGGGGGTGAGGCTGTGAGGAGCTCTTCTGCGGCTCCCACCCACTCTGGGAACCCCTCTAACTAGGCTTTAGCTGACATCTACCAGACTGTCTGTTTCACTTCCACTTTGTGATTAGTACAAAATATTTTCTAATTTCCCTTTGACTCATTGATTATTTAGAAATCTGTTAATTTCCAAGCATTTGAAGACTTTGCCCACGGATCTTTCTGTTACTGATATCTAGCTTAATCTCATGTGCTCAAAGGCCATACGATACCTGGCTCTCAACTCTATTTTAGACTTGTTGGGGTTTATTTTCTGACCCAGGTCCACCTGTGTAGACTGGTGGATATTCCACATGCACTTACAACATGCTTCTTACTGTTTAGAGGTGAAGTGCTGCTCAATACTGATCCTACCTAGTTTGTCAATAGGTTAATCAATTCCTAATATCCTTTCTCATCTTCTGTCTGCTTGTTCTATATTCCTGAGAGAACAATAGTGAAGTTTCCAATTATAATGGTGGCTTTTCCCATTTCTTTTTTCAGTTCCATCAATTTTTAGGTCATGTATTTTGAAGCTCTAACATGGGGTGACTGGGTATGTATCTACTTTGTTTGACATTTTTTTTTTTTTTTTTTAATGCACTGGGAGTTGAACCCAGGGCCTTGCAGATGCCAGGCAAGCACTCAACAACAGAGCCACATTCCCAGCTGGACATTAATATCTTGAATAGTGAACCCTCCTCCCTTTAACTTACCTTTTCTATTTAAGGTGGGCTTCTTGTATGGAGCATCTAAGTGGATCTCTCACTGTAACTCTTACATTCCCCTAATAATGTATTACATGTTAGGTATATTTTTATATGCCTATTGGTTTCTCATGTTTTCTTTTTTGAAGGGTCTGTTCAAGTTTTTGCTCATTTAAAAAATTGAGTTATCTTTTTATTTCTTAGCATCCTTGACTTGTTCTTAATCTTAGATTAAAAAAAAAAAAGAATTCTACATTTCACTGTCAATGATAGAAATTTAGGTTTTTCTTGTTCTTTATAAATTTGAGGAAGTTCCCACCTGTTCCTAGTTTGTAGGGAATTTCTTAAAACTCGTGAATGGGCACTGGAATTTGTCAATGTTTTTTCTTTGTTTATTGAGATGTTCACGTGATTTTTTCTTGTCTACTAATATGATGAAATAACATTACAATTTCGCATGTCCAATGCTGCATGCACAGGTGTGTACATCTGAACATGGGGAGAAAGTCCAGTTGGTCGTGACCTACTGTCCTTTCTATAAATTGCTAGATGCAACTTGAGAATGTTGTTTAGGATTTTAGTTTCTATATCCATGAAGGATACTGGTCTTGTAATGTCATCCTTTGGTGTCATGTTGTTCCTAGATTTAGGAAATACGTTAGGGAATGTTTCCTCCTTTTCTATTCTTTGGAAGAGTTTGCATAAGATGGGTATTATTTCTTCCTTAAATGTTTGCAGGAAGTCACTAGAGTGAAGCCATAAAGACTTGGAGTTTTCATTGTAGGAAGTTTTTAATTGAAGTTGTAATTTCTTTAAAAGAGAAATTCAAATTTTCTATTACTTCTTATGTCAGTTTCAGTAAATTATGGTTTTTTATAAAATTATCTATTTCATCAATGTTGTCAGATTTACTGGCATACAATTCCTTATAATATCCCTTATTGTCCTCAGTGTCTGCAGGATCAGTAATGATGTTTCTATTTCAATGGGAGATATTGATAATTTGTTTTCTTTTCTTTTCTTTTTTTTTTTTTTTTTTAACCAGGGATTAAACTCAACCACTGAGCTACATCCCCAGCCCTTTTTTTTTTTTTTAGAAACAGGGTCTCACTGTGTTGTTTAGCACCCCACTGTTGCTGAGGCTGGCTTTGAACTTGTGATTCTCGTATCTCAGCCTCCAGAGCTGCTGGGATTACAGGTGTGCATGTGCCACCTCGCCCAGCTTTCTTTCACTCTTTTTAAGTATCTTGGTCAGTCTTTCTGGGCATCTTTCAATTTTATTAATCTCTTCAAAGAATCAACCTTCATCTCCATTGATTTTCTCTTCTGTCCACCTGTTTTCTATTTCATTAATTTCTACTCTTTGTTATTTCCTCTTTTCTACATTCTTAGGTTTAACTCACTCTTCAATTTCTAGTCTCTTAAGTTCCCAGCTTAGATCACTGATTTTAAACTTTCCCTCTTTCTAGTATATGTAATTAAAGCTACGAATTTCTACCTAAGCACCACTTAAGCTACATATCATCTATTTTTTTAGAAGTCATTCAGATTATCATTTGGTATTAGGTAAAAAATGGTCTTTTAGGAATCAGGGAAGAGCAGAGCAGAAAAGGATTCCAGGAGACCTCACGGGAGATGGCGATGCTCCATATCTTGACTGGGGAACTGGATATACATTGCATTTTCAAAAATACAGTACTCTATACTTAGAACTGAACTGTACACAACACTAGAAGACAGGTACCAGTCCTTCTCATAAGTGAAGAAATCTAAGGCCTAAATGGGTTAACTGTTTGTGTACCAACATCACACACTGAAGAGCCAGGGTTAACCCACTGTGGTACCACATACTCACACACACAGTGCACTCCACATTTAATGTGTGGTACACACAAGGGCTTCTCCATCATCCTGTGTGAGATGGTTCAACTCAGTGAGCTTACCTTACTGCCATCAAACAGACAGAGGCGAACATGTCTGCTGAGCACCTGGATGCTCGTTCCTGGGAGAGGAATCATCTTACAGCTCCACAGGGTGAGGATCAAGGAAACACGACTTGGCCTTGACTTAATCTGAAAGAAAAACACAAAAACCTATTAATAGTAGTACAAATCCATTTCCAAAGCATCATTTGTAAAATACAGCTTAAGAAGATATACATAGAATACAAAAAGGAAAACTTTTACATGGATATACATACACAGAGTTTCAATAGTCTGTTCAAAATCAAACCCAGTTATTTCAGGTAAATTCTGCATAAAGTTATATTTGAAATATTTGCATTTTTTCTTAACTACTTAAAAACTTCAATGAAAGACTACTAGTACTAGCAGGTAAAATATATGACTTGACCCTCGAATCACTGTATTCTAGTCTCCAGGTCCATTCCCATATGATGTGTGGAATTGAAGACAGTTACCCTAGCATGACAACCAAGATACCTGGCATTAATGTCACCCAGCTACCTCCTCTTTGGCTCTTAGATGCATTGACAAAGAATGTTTGGTCTGACTGTTCAAATCTATTTCACATATAAAGGTCAGATTGTGAATAAACAAACTGGCATTCTGTATTTTTATTTTTAAAGAACAGCTTCAATTAGCTAAACTTTACATTCTGCTTTATGATCACAAGCCTTTTCATTTAAATAATTTATATTGTTGCAAAAGATAAGATAATATCAATAATCTGTCACCTTTTTACTTAAGTAATGAGAGCTGGGTTTTTAGTTCCCGGGCACAAGTTCACAGCATTAACTGTGATCTGCTCAAGCACTGATGCACCAAGCAGCCCCTCTCTGCCCACTTGCAATACACTTTACAGCACTTCTTACTAAGGCGCCAGTTGATGCTCAGGGTGAGAGGATTATGGGCACCAAGTTCTGCACTGCCTTCCTACCAACCCGGCCACAAATGAGGGGTAAAGTAAAGGTAAATGGGAAGGGAGTGACATACTCTAATGCAGTTTATATCTGTTACAGGCAGATATAAAGTAGAATTAAAGATCAAGAGCATATTCTACTTCAAATACTGGGATAGCAAAAATCTTTTTTTCTTGGTGGTACCAAAAAGTGTGATCATGAGATTCTGCCGACTTTTTCATTCCCACTAAACTAAGATCATGTCATTCTACTCTTCCTGACGGAGCTGGCAGCTTCCCACTGCAAGAGATCTGAGATGAGCAGCTTGCAGAGAGCAAAGTCTGCTTAGCTCTTGGTCTCAGAGGTCTCAATCCATGGTCGCTTGGCTCCACTGTTTTGGGGCCAGTGGCAAGGCAGGGAATCAGAGCGGGGAGCACATGGTGGCGTGATGTGTCACCTCGCAGCAGCCAGGAAGTAGATGGGAGAGAGGCAGGGGCTGGGGTCCCACAATCCCTTCATGGGTGTGGCTCAGCCATGTAACTTCCCCTCACTAGGCCCCAGCTCCAGGTCCTACCACCTCCCAATAGCCCCCAGGCTGGCAGCAAGCCTTGACCCATGGGCCGTGGGGCACCTATCCAAAGCACAGTGCTGGCCAACACTGACTGCGTTCTCATACTCTGCCAGGCACTGCCAAAGCCTTCATACATTCTCACAACCGCTCGATGTTAGGAGGACTGTCATCCCTGTTCCCAGATGAAGACACTGAGGTAAAGCATGATGAACAGGGAGACTCAGTATTACATCCTTTGTGGCGATGGGAGGAGGGCACAACCGCTAAGAGAAACCAGAGTCAGGGGACCAAGTCTAGGTGCTGCCTTGGCTATGTGAACACCACTGCTTTAAAGCCACATGTCACTCATGTGCTGGCCCCAGGACAACGGCAGCCAGGCTGCAGCTTCTCTGCTGTCGCTGTACTCACAGTGCCTGTCTTCACGTCCCACATCAGATCTCTGAAGGCCAGCTGTGACGCCGTGAGCTCAGGTTGCAGAAAGTAACTTGCTCGAAACTGATTCCCTGAAAAAACAGCTTTCCTTTATTTTCTTATGAAAAGAAGAATGAAATTCAAAACCAAAAGTCTAAGACATTATGCTACAAATTTAGGAAACAGATATTTCCAAAATGCCAAGGGGCTTACTAGCAACTTGCTTTCCAAGTCAGATGAACCAAGATAGAATCATGCTCAAAATTTTAAGATAAAAACTGATAAAAGACTACTTTAAGATAGTTTTAAGGAAGATCTTAAAGAGTTTAGACCAACAACATGCTTCATAGTGAAGATGATTTATTCAAATATTTCTATAAAATGCAGAAATCTGTAACATTTTTTATATATTTTAGAAAAAATACATAACCATTAGTTTTGCTTCTTTTTAAAATTTTTTTTAGTTGTTGATGTAACTTTATTTTTATTTATTTATATGTGGGGCTGAGGATCAAACCTGGTACCTCACACATGCTAGGCAAGTGCTCTGCCATTGAGCCCAGCCCCAGTCCCAGCCCTGCTTCTTTCTTCACATATATGTTTTTAGTTGTAGAGGCACAAAATACCTTCATTTTATTTATTTACTCTTCCGTGGTGCTGAGGATGGACCCAGTGCCTCACATGTGCTAGGCAAGCGCTCTACACTGAGCCTAGCCCCAGAACCTAGTTTTACTTCTTAACACAGAAGTGCAGGAATCCATCCACAAAATGCACGAGGACCTTTTCAGCACTGAAGCCAGCGAGGGGGCAGGTCTCATATTTGGGAACTTATAGTGGCACTTCCGCTATCAAGACCACCCAATGCAAGTGAACTCCCCCTCCACTCTGCCAAAAGGTCCTGCGCAGCACCGGAGATGGGTATGACCTGTCAGGAATGAAGCAGCCTACCTGTCCCCACCTCTATCCTGCTTTGGTAAAGAATTTTCTACCAAAAGTCTTTGATGTGTTCCAATATAAATAAAGCAAGCGCGGGCTGCATTCTTTGTTAGGAGCTAGACCCATCTGGTCAGCTTTGCCCTTTGATGCCCCTGCTCTGAAACTGCTTTCCTGTGTTCTGAGGTCATCTCGTGGTACTTTTTTAACTATTACTTCCCAGCCAGCCCATCCCTCCGGAGGGAAGCCATTCCCTTGCCCACGCAGGATATGGGAGATACATAAGCATTTTTATACTTCTCTTCCATAGTTTATCATGAAGAACATTTATTATAAAATCACTTTTTTGTTTAAGAAATCATTTGAGTCCCTGCCCTGTGCCATGGGCTGTGCTAGGAGCTGGAAATGGAGCCGAGAATCCTTGTTGACCACAGCTGAGTGAGGGAAACAGAGAAGTAGGCACATGAGACTAGTGCGTGTGCTCACAGGGTGGGAGGGAAGCCCCGCTGCCAGAGTGGGCATCGCTGCCAAGGTAGAAGGGACCCTGAGACTACAGGATGGGAAGGGGCAGGAAGAACCTTCCCAGCAGAAGTAACCTTGAAGCAGCCCTTCCACCCGCAGTTAATGGCTCAGGCACACAGGAGCCAGCCTGCCCCTCATGACTCCCCTTCAAAATGAGCTTCTAGACAAAAGTTGCCAAGTAGCGGGAAATCCAGGGTGAACAGGAATCAGAAAGCCCACGGAACGCTCCAGGAGAGCCCTTGCTGTGAAGAGGAGCAGAGGAAGGGAGGCTTCCTCGCTGGGACGGGATGGGCTGGTGGCACTGTGCTGGGACGAGATGGGCTGGTAGCACTGTGCTGGGAAGGGATGGGCTGGTGGCACTGTGGTGCGCTGCTCACAGTGGTGGCAGGGGAAGGCAGGACAGGCAGGCTAGAGAGCAGGAAAGGGCTGGCAATTAAAGAGAATAGGGAAGGGCTGGAGCCCACAACACAGGTAAACAGATGGCCCTCTCATAGAATTGGAGTCCTTGCTTATGGTCACAAGAGGGACAAGGAAAGGACGTGCTCCAAAGAGAAGTGAGACTCGGCATCTTCCTCAACTTGTTTTAGCTACCAGAGAAAAATTAGCCTCCAAGCATGGCTGCAGAGGCCGAGCGCCACCGTACCTTCCTCCAGCAGCTGGGAGAGTGTGGAAGGCCGGAAGCCTGCGGGGATAGCCCCCATGCTGGTTAACACATCCACGGTGTTCATCTGCCGAGGAGAGGACAAACAAAAGTGGTCTGCTCGCTTCCATCCATGATTCCTCACCTCCCCACTGTGTCCCTTCAGCACCACAGCAAGCCCAACCCAACGGGAAAACACCACGTGCACATGTCGGGAAAGTGCTGCAACATGACCCAATTCCTGAGAGGACGTGGCCATCACTGGATCTGCACTCTCACAAAGACTTGGGGCCCACATAGTGCTGGGCGCAGAGCTTTGTGTTTCTAGATCACTGCTTCAAGTACATTCTGACTGTAATGCTCCTGCTCTAGCCCCATCCCAACTGCACTGCCTTTCAGCAGATGATACCACTAGCATCTCCTTGGGAGTTAGAAGAGCAGTAAAAGGTCAGGAAGATGCTAACTGAACCGTTCATGGTGATTACTCACGGGGTGGAGAATTTTCATTTTGTCGTGTCATTTTTTTTAAATGACAGGATTACAGATAGTGTCTTACCTTTCTGGGTTTTTCAGACTTTTCAAATCATAACTAAAATCTAATGCCTGCCTTTGCCAAAATGATAAATAATCTGGATAGGATCAATGAGAAAGATTCCGAGCTCCGAAATCACACCATGAATGAGATGATCTACTCTTCTTGTACAGAAGCCCTAATGAGAAATGTTGGTTGCAGCTCAGGCTTGCTAAGGCAGAAAGAGAAGCCTTCTGCCCTGCACCTTCCACACCTGAGCCTGGGAAGTCTCGAAGAGTCTCCATCCTGGTTTGAATCTGAACTCAACTAGAACTACAGGAAATAAAACACTTAAAACATCCCAAATGTCTTAATTGCCAAAAATATTATAAGACATCAAATATAAAGTATTATTAATAAGACAGCAGATACCAACCTCTGAGATAGCTTTTTGAACAGCACCGCGGCGAGTATCAGTTCTGGGGAAATGAAAGAGCAGGTAAGTGCAGGCGCAGCCTCTGCCCCTCACCACAGGAATCAGAGAACAAGTACAAACACTCAGTAGATTCTGAAGACCAAACAATCTCTAGGCGAGGCCAAGCTAGAACTAAATGCACTAAAAATAATTGCAAAACTAAAGTAGCCATGACCTTTAGGTCAACAATAATATGAAAAGCTCTCTAGGTATAAGTTGACTCCATTTCAAGAAAATCTTGCATTATTTTAATAGTAAAAATAAATAAAAAGTCGGCAGAAGCTGCTCGCTCTCCAGCGCTCTGTACCTCTGATTAGCTTCAGATTCACCCTCCGTCCCCCCGGTGTCCTCCTCACTGCCCTCTTCACTTGTCGCCTGCTCCTCTTCTTTATCACAGGGCTGAAAAAGTGTTGAAACAGGAAGTGCTTTCCAACTAACACAAAAATCAACCAATAAAAATGCTACGACTTTCAGAAACTTTCAGGCACAGAGGGGAATTTTTATGTGACAGGGAAAAAAATTTCAATCCAGGACTGATAACTTCACTATGTGAAACAATGACAAAAACTAAAGTAATCAGCAAAGTCACCAAAATAAATCCCAGGTAGAATTTATTCAAATGAAAAAAATTAAAAGAATTACCTTTGATAGGAGAAAATAAATGTGGGGTAAAGCCCTTTGCAGTTACGATACCAAAATTTAAAAAATCATAAATGGAAATGCTAGCAGATTTCACTAATAAAAAATACACGAAGCTGAAGGTCAATAAAGAAACCATTAACACCAAGTTCTAAGGGTTAGTTTTATAAAAAGCTCTTATAAATCAAGAAAAAGATATTTTTAAAAAATTCATTTGAAAAATGTTCAAAGAAACTGAACTGGTTATCCACAAAGAAGAAACGCAAATGGTCGTAAATCATTAAAAAAAGATGCTCAGCCTCATTCGGAGTATCACAAGTACAAATAAAAACTATGAGGCTGTTTTGTTGACCACATTGGCAAAGGCTAAGAAAGACTGGTACTGGCCAGCCTCGGCAGATGCATGGGGAAATAAGCCCTTTTAACTCCACCATGCGGCCTGCGAAATAGTTTCATTAATGAGGTTCTTGGCATAAAAGTTACCTAAAAGAGATCAAAATAAAACACACAGACTCAGTTACCTTATTTCTACTGCCAGGTCCGAGACGGCTCTCCTCTCTGGTTCCCTCCTCTAACCGCCCAGCAGGGCAGCAAGGATTACCCAGGGCTAGCAGGAGAGAGAGAGTTTGAACACGCCTGGGAGTAGCTTTTTATTGGGGAACAAGAGATTCAGGGGAGAATTCCATCCAATGAGGGTTGAGGGGGGACTGCACTCCAAGGTCAGGGTCAGTGGTCAGGCACACCCCCACAGGGATGGGTTCTCTCATCAGGAAATAGCCTGGAAAGTTCCGACACAGCCAGAATGCCTCAGACCCTTAACGGGAGCCACCCAGTTATGTGTCAGAATGGCTTCCCACACTTAACATTGGCAGCCATAATTTTGCCAAGACAAAATTGGTAAAATAAATCAAGATATAAAGGTGTAAACCCTTTGAAGCACTGACAAGCATGTAGGATTTCACCCAAGAGGAACAACCAAGAGTCTACAAAGAGGTACATGCAGACTGATCCAAACAGGCTGCAGGTGGCCACCCTCCACCTCTTCCTCTCTAGCAGAACCGCTGACTCATGGGGCCTGCTGAGACTCCATCTGGCCAGCCAGCCTCCCTTGCAGCTAGATGTGGCCTGGGGACTAAATATGCTGGTCGTCGAGACATGGCTGAAGTTTTCTAACTTCCAGAAAACTTTTTACCTCCTTAGATAGCAGTTCATATTTCTTGATTCTTTCCTCTTTTTCCTTTTGCTGCTCAGAATCATTAAAGGATTTGGCCACTGACTTAACTAAAGAGGTAACCCAGGAAGAGCTGCCTCACTTGGAGCTATGGAGTTCCAGGTGGGGCCTGAACCAGCACCAGAAAGCCATCTCCACACTCCTTCCATGTGTGGGAGAAGATGCAGCTACCTCAGGTGAGCTGCTTTGGGGAGACTTTTTGGTAATTCATAGAAGCTAATTTTAGGTTCTTTGTGGCATAATTGATGGTGATTATAGGTTGCAAACACCCTGAATAAATGTCACCACGAGCTGGAATGCTTGCTGCCTTCCAAAGGACGACCTAGACCTGTCCTGCGTGGTGCATAGCCCTTTGCCACCCGTGGCTACTGAGCTCTTCACATTAGCACAGGTTGAGATGTGCTGTCCACGTAAACACACACTGGATTTTGAACCTAATATAAAACAAGTAACTCAATGTCCAAATATAGATCATGTGTTGAAACGATATTTTTGATATACTAGACAATATAAAATATTAAAAATAATTGCCCCTATTTGTTTACTTCTTAATGTGTGTAATGAAAATATATATTTGTGTCTTTTGCTGGCAAAGAATTCCTAAAACTCTTGGAATTTCCTGAATTCTTATTCATAAGAAGTTTTCTTATTCCTAAGAAGTTCAACCATTCTAGTGCGCAGGCTAGTGAGGTGCCTCTAGAGGACCCCCAGACAGCTTCAGGAAGGGATTAGAGGTTGGAACCTTCAACTCTTCCTTCCAAACTTTAGGGAGGATGGAGGAGCTAGAGATTAAATTCATCACCAATGGTCAGTGATTTAGTTAATGAGAATAAACAAACTTCCATAGACACCCCCGGGAGGCTGGGGCTTGGGTATCTTCCAGGTGGGTGAATACACAAAGGCTTTGGGGAACAGCATGCTTAGGTCCTGCATGCCCCACCTCAACATCTTGCCCTGTGCGTCTTCTTCACTGGTGTTCCTGAGTTGCATCCTTTATAATAAACTGGTACATCCAAGTATAGTTGTCCCGCAGTATCCTCAGGGGATTGGTCCCAGGAATCCCCATGGATACTAAACCTAAGGATGCTCTAGTCACTTATATAAAATGATACAGTATTTGCATATGACCTGTACACATCTTCCCACATACCTTAAATCATATACAAAATACCTATGATCTCTAACACAATGTAAATGCCTAATAAATTATTATTATATTGTATAGTTTAGAAAATAATGACAAGAAAAAGAATTGTACATGTTCAATATAGATGCAACTGTTTTAAGATATTTTTGCTCTGTATCCTCAGATACAGAGGATAGACTGGAAAGTGTTCTCCCAAGTTCTGTGAGTCACCCTAGGGAATCATCAGACCCCTGCAGAAGAGAGGAGACTTCTGAATTTTTAGCCAATCAGTCAGAAGTACAAGTGGCTGCTGGGACATGTGACTGGCATCTGAACAGAGGGCAGTCTAGTGGGACTGTGCCCTTACTGTGTGACACTTGTGCTAAATCCTGGAGTTAAGGCCAGAATCCAACTGAGTTGCTGAACACTGGCTGGTGCTAAGGAGCTGATATGGAAAATGACACCCGTGGTGTCAGAGAATAACCCCACCCCCCGTCAGGAACTCAGTGTGGTCACTGGAAGACTTGGAATCCCGTGGGTGGGTTTTCTTATTTCCATCCGACAGAGCTCATCCAGACAGGTGTCTGCACCACGCAGCATGTGCTGTTGTGACTCAGGACCAAGCAGGCATGGACAGTATGCTGATATCTTGGTAAGGAGGTCATGTATTTGTGCAAGTAAACACCAAGTGGACAGTGGCCATGTTTTATGATAATAAATGCCTCTTAGTTGTTATAAACACCACCAGCTCACAGAGCCACCTCCTGCTGAGAATGCTCCCGGGCTCACTTTCACCCGAGCTCTTCACAGGCCCCCAGGACCTCAATACGCAATGTCCTCCCCACGCCCTGTCTCTGTAAAACATTATTTAAATTTCAAGTCATTCTCTAGTCAACTGATCCAAGAATATAGCTTAATGTTTAACTGAAAATGAGATCTATCTGAAGGAGAAAGCATAAACAACAAAGACTCACCTCCAGGTAGGTTCTGGGAATCAGACCTTCGTTTCCTTTGCTGTCCTTAGCTATCCACCAACCATCAGGCTTCTTCTCAATTACAAGAAGAATTTCTCCTTTCTTAACGCAAAACAAAGTACAAATTTAAAACTAAAGCTCAATAGTCATGAGTAGCATTCCATTACTAATGCTTTAAAATATACACTGAAAAAAGGAAATATTTCCTTAATTCAATATTTATCCTAACTTTTATCAAATGCTTCCCTACTGCCATACCCCAATACCTTTGTGACTATAAATGAATCATTCCTTTGGGTTGCTCAACACACATTCAAATTCTACATGCAAATGAGGACCATTTCCACAAGCATTTATGAGGACCCTACTTATTCTAGCAATTTGATTATTGCAGAAAATATTTTTGAATTTGTAAGTCTCTCTTTGGAAAATTTCTTCCAGGAGTATCATATAAATCCCTGAAGAAAAATGATTCTATTAAGTTAAGCCCTATTTTGAAACAAAAATAGTTTACCCAATGTTCCTACCTACCTAATCCATGTTTTCAACAATACTTGTCCATTGAAAACAATACTTGTTTATGTACGAAATATAATCCATCCTTGAAAAACAGTAATTTCCACTACTGAAGACATGTAAAAGCAAGGACTTTCTTAGAATATACAGTATTATTTAGTATTGGTGGCATTTTTCCAGGAAAAGTTAAAAAAAAAAAACCTATGAATTAAAATGTATTAGCTGAGTGCAGTAGCACATGCCTGTAATTTCAGTGACTTGGGAGTCAGACGCAGGAGGACTGCAAGTTTGGGGCCAGCCTCAGCAACTTGGCGAGGTTCTAAGCAACTTAGCAAGGGACCCTGTCTCAAAGTAAAAATAAAAAAGGGGTGAGGACGTAGCTCAGTGGTAAAGCACTCCCAAATTCAATCCCTGGTACCAAACCAAACAAAAAACAATAAAGATATTAGTTGTACAATATTCTTGCATATTTTACTATTAATGAGTGTCACACTTTGAAGTTAAACAAAAGATTAAGATTTATATATTCAATAAAAATTTCTTTGAATCATTTCACTAGCAGAAAACTGTCTCAAATCCTTTACAAACCACACCTGCATGGCTGAGGCTGTAGCTCAGGGGTAGATCACCTGCCTGGCTAGGCCAGGTCCGATCCCTGCTCTGCATAAACAAACAAGACCCCACAACTTCATTTTCTATCCCACCTGCCACTTATCTATGCACAGGCCTAGAATGGATGTGCGCCCCTTCAAGTCTAAGCCAACAGGAAGAAGTGTGATAGTGCTCCCCCTACCTCAGCTAGAACACTGCCTAACTCACCTGAATAACTTGGTACATATGACATTCAGAAACTAATTATAAAATTTTACCCCTTGTTAAGATTTATCAACACTAAAGCCCCATCTTTAGAACAGGTAACTTTAATAATAGACTCTCACATAACTACTGCTTGTAAATCATAATCCCTTTTTTAAACAGACTGAGCCTTTAGAAACATTCTCCTTACACTAGGTCCCCGTCTTCTCTATTTACCTTAAATGTAAGGTCCCCAACTTGCTGAGCAGTAAAATCTCCAAGAGCAATGTATTTTCTACTTGTATGTTTAGGAGATTCATTTTCTTGTTCCTCTTCCTCTTCCTCTTCCAATTCTTCTTCCTCTCCACCACTTTCTTCCATTTCGTCAACATCTTCATCTTCTTCATCTTCCTCAGAAGAATCCTCATCTTCCTCTTTGTCAGTAAGCACATCAGTTCTACAAAAAGCATTTGTATGAGGAGATCTCTTGAAAAAACATGCGAGTACAAAACCAGTTGGAGCAGAACCTCTGTACCTTGAAGAACTGTTCCATTTTTGGAGCTGGCCAAAAAAAAAAAGCAATGAAAGGAAAGTACAACTAATGGTTCCCACAACCGTGCTGAGCACACGTGACCTGAAGGACTGAGGGTGGACAAGGAGCCGGTTCATATGAGCGAGGCCTGTGCTACAAGAGCACCCCACCCACGGCCTGGGTCCCCCATTCAGGAGTGCTCAGCTGCTTGAGTGCTCTCACACAGTGCTTGAAACACAAGTGGGGGTTTTGATTCTGGCTCTCTCTCTTCTGTGGGTGACCTTCTTGTAAGCTCTCCCTTTCTCATAAAAAAAGTTGAGATAACAACAGAACCTGACTCCTAAGGCTGTCATGAGGATCAGGTGAGTGACAATCCGTAAAGTGTTTAGAACAATGTCTGCCTGCAGTGAGCTTCCCATCAAAGCCAGTTAGGATGACGGCTGAGGCGGTGGCTCAGTGGTAGAGCTCTTGAATGTATACTGGAGTATGTGGATATACCTAGAGCCATTTATCTTCATCACTATTGTATTTCTTTCCTCTTAATCAGTGTTGCTAAGAATTTATGAATTTGATTAATATTTACAGAAAAGTCAATGTTTGCCTTTGCTGATTGCAACTACTGTTTATCTGTTGATGTCACTGTTTTCTGTTCCCATTGTATTTTTTCCTTTCCCTTGGGCTTACCTTGTTACTTTTCTGGCTTCTTAAGTTAACAGCTTCAATAATTGATTTTTGGTATCTTTTAAATTATTCATTGAAGCTATGAATTCCTTTCTAAGCACTACTTTGGCTGCAACCCATGAGTCATACATACTTTTAAAAATATTTTTTAGTTGTAGTTGGACATAATAAATAAAGGTATTATGTGGTGCTGAGGCTCAAACCCAGTGTCTCACACGTGCTAGGCAAGCACTCTACCGCTGAGCCACAACCCAGCCCCAGAGTCATACATTTTTATCATTTGAAATATTTTCCAATTTCCAGTGCAACACTTTCTTGAATTAATGGGTCATACAGATAAAGTATGTAACTTAATTTGCAGACTTTTAATGATATCTAGTTATTTTTCTGTCACTGAGCTTCAATATAATTTAAGAGATCAAAAAATATAGACAATTTCACTTCTTTGAAATTTATTGAAAATTGCTCTCTGGTCCTATATGGCTCATTTTGGCTAATGTTATATGTTCACTTGAAAAGAATGCATATTATTTATTTGCACAGATTTTATAGTTGTTTGTGGTGGAAAAGTTAAGTAAAATATCAGCTATTCTGTCATTCTTAATGCTGGAATTCAGTGAAAAGTCTAGAATCTTCGAGTCAATATTCTTACCATTTTCCCCACAGTGTAAAAAGCTGGGGAACAGCATTTGAAGGGTCTAAATAATTGATATTTTGTTGCTCCCTACAAATTAGTTTGTTTATACCTACAAGTCTTTTGTAATTTGTAAGAGAGATTATTAACATTCTCTCCAGCAGAAAAACAATTATGTGTCTACTTCAAATTTTTAAAAAACATTTATAAGAAAGGGGACCCTGTCAGTAGACACTGCAAGTCATTTTCCTTACCCATCAACACTGACACTCAGGGCGTCATCCTAGTTATTTAACACTTGTTTACGTAGCTTCTCGCACCTCTGTTTTGCTTTCCCAACTACATCTTGAGTAACCTGAGGGCAAAGACTAGGACGTGCACATCTTTACATCTCTCTTGGGATTTGACGTGTCCTATCATGCACAATAACTGCTCATTATTCAGACCATTGTGGTCATTTCTTCATATCTATGCTGTTATAGCATATATTTATTTCAGAATCAAATGTAAAAATGATAGCAACATAATATCTGAAAGAAAAGAATGAAGGCAAGAAGATGGCATACTCAGTTCTGTGTTCTCTGCTTGTGGTCACAGCAAGCGCCTGCAGCTGTTGAGTAAGCTTGTCCAGAAAATTCTGCTCCTCCTCCTTTCTCTGATTATAGTTCCCGACAGGTGCAGACTCATCCGCCTAGGAGAGAATATTTCATTGAAAAATGAATTTTAGTTTCCTAATTACATTCACTTTAAAAAAATGACAATAAAAACCACAGTAAGTGCTGTAGGACAAAATAAAGACTAGTGTGAGATTATACTTACCTTAGGGAAATACATCAGAGTTACAAGAAATGTAGTTAAGTAATTGAGTTGGAATGCAAGCCAAATGAAAACACAAAACCACATGGTTTTGTTTTCGTTTTGTTTTTTGCTGAGCACTGCAGACACTCTAGAGTCAAGTAGGGGACAGGGTCTGTCAGGATATTGGCTCCAGAGTCAGAAAAGAGAGGGCTGGTCCCAGGTTCTGCCGCTTACTGACAGAGACATTGTTTCTTCACCTTTGAAGGCTGTTTTCCCATCTGTGAAATGGGTTAACTAGGTTTTCAAACTCGGGGCGAGCCTGCCTCCTGCGTTGAAAAGTTCTGTGTCACTGCAGAAATGCAGAAGAGACACTCAGATGCAGTAACAAGGATTCAGACACAGGCAGGGGACACTTTCAGGTGACTTCCATTTGCTCCATGAGCCTCTAGCCCTAGACACGTAGATGAAACTCAGGCCCATAGGAAAAAAAAAAAAAAAACAAACTCCTGAAGGGATGGCCAAGGGTAAAGCTGGCTCCTCCAATCTGGCAGTCATTGCTGTGAGAGCCACCACCGAGACGAGACTTCCTTCCACTCACCGAGGGCTAGACTCTACCCACAGTGGGATTAAAATCAAAATGGCTCCAAAATGCAACTCATCTAAGTTATACAATACACACATTTGAAAGGCAGTGTCTGGTTTCTGGGTCCTTAATGCTGAAGAGCTCAGCAGGGCTGGAGGTTCTCTTCTGCTCTGAAGCACACCTGGGAGACCATGCCCCCACTCAGCACCTCTGGGTTGGGCTTTATTTCTAATGCAAACCCAGGAACTTACCGACTCCAATTCATTCCTCTTCATGAAAATATTTACATAAAAAGTTTTTTTTCTAATATGATTCACATAATACTTACTTTTCTTAGCTTTTGAAGAACATTTTTATTCTCATCTATTGCCTGTTTTAACTGGATACATCTAAATTTTAAAAAAGAAAGAAAATATAATGATTTTTCTGTTGTCACAATTAGAAAGCTATTTTAAAAAATCCTTCAATCACTAAGCAGGCAAGGCCATTGGCTACTGTTAAAAATAATGTTTAAAAATCCACATGTAAAAACCTTTGTACCCATTGCTTTAGATGATCCAAGGGGCGCTCCAAGGCCCTGGGCAGGAAAACCAGGCTCAGAAATGTCAGGGACCTGGGGCCTCAGTCTCCTGAGTCTAAAATGAGGAGGGGCTCTGGGTCCTAAGACGCCTCCCCAGCTCTACAGTTGCCAAGGCCAAGGAACTGGACATGAGACACAACTGACCCCCACCACAGCTGTGTAAGTCTCCCAACAAGCCCGACTCCAGGCAGAGAAAATAAGGTTCTAAAAAGAACCACAGTGGGTCCCTGGGAGGGCAGCAGGGAGGGCAAATGGGCACCCGGACTCCGAGTGGGCACTCGGACTAGTGGCAGTGGCAGTGACTGCCTCTTCCTGCCACTGCCACTGCACACCCCTTTTGAACAGGCTCTCGGGACAGGTGCAATGCTTTGGGCTACAGAGACAGCTCATATATCTCAGTTTAAGTCTCAGACACCCAGAGAAGATACAAAAAATGACCAAAATTGGGGTACAACTGATGATAGGGGAGTTTTCCTTCTTTTTCTTGATACTAAGGATTGAATCCAGGAACACTGAACCACAGAGCCACATCCCCAGCCCTTTTCTGCATTTTATTTAGAGACAGGGTGTCCCTGAGTTGCTTGGAGACTCACTAAGTTGCTCAGGCTGCCTCTGAACTCATGATCCTCCTGCCTCAGCCTCCTAAGCCACTGAGATCACAGGTGTGTGCTGTGGCACCCAGAGGAGTTTTCAAAAATCAAATCTTTTTTTAGTATTCGGAGCCCTGGCTTTTCTCTCACTCTCTGAAAAGTGACTTCTGTGTTACTGGAGCTGTTTTTCTCTTACAGATGTGAGTGAAATGACATAAAGTAACATAAAAGGGAAACGGGGTAGGAGTCAAAAGTCCTTTGTGAAATGGGCAGAAAAAGAGAAATGGCAACGTGAAACTGGTTGACCCTGCCAGGTGCCTGCCCCAAACCCTCCTCTGGCTTCCTCTATCCTGTGACCTGCCCTCTGTTCTCAGCCTCCACTGCAGGTGGTGGGGGGACACCTGGGCTGGCCAACAGAACATAAAAGAGCATGCTCAGGATGCCCCCTGCCCCCAGCCTCTACAGCAAGGCATTAAGAAACCCCCTCCCCTTCCTGCTCTTAAATACTGCCCCCTAAGGACGTTGCAATTCTGAGGACAGACATCATCAACAAGCTGAGGCTGGCAGAAGAGACAGAATGTCACCAACCGCTGGTCTTGGGACATCAGGAGCCACTGACCCACCCGGGAGAATCCAGCAGCAGAGTTTTGTCAGATGAGACTTAGTAAAGCTGCTTATTTTGACAGATGTCCTGTTGAATGAAGGAACTCAGAAATCTCACTTGAGAGCCAGAGTGCAAAATGATTTTTTTATAATACACAATCCAAGAAAATATCTGCTTCATATCTATAAAATTATCAAATCCTCAAACAGCCCAGATACTTAAGATTCCTGGTTCAGGATAAAAACTAAGCACACACCCATCTTCGCTGCCTCCTGAAACCGAACAAAAAATGACTAAAGTGTTTTCGAAGGTAATAACCCCAAACAGCAAAGAATGGGAAAGGATCATGGGCCAGCAAGAGAGGGCAACAAATTTCTGCTTCATGGAAAAAACAGAAGCATGTTCGTTTATCAAGTGACACTCTTATCAAGTGTCACACAGGCACAAGGGACACCCGGCAGAACACTCCAGGATCATGAAGGTCTGTCTAGGATGCACATGGGTGCACGTTTAGGGAAATCAATCTTAAAGCCATCAGGGGTCTTTGTATTACTCGGGGAAACAGCAAAGA